>NW_017307664.1:0-15652 GCF_000935625.1 Nanorana parkeri | reverse complement strand
TTAATTACTGTTTGAAATAGAGCTGCTCAGTAGTTTTCGTGATGTCCACTCACAGGGAGGAAGCAGTAGATGCCCTTTGCCCACACCTCTTTGCATTGTTGTATAAGCCATGCAAAGAACAACTCCCAGCAGCGCTTGTGGGGGGATCAGCACAGAGTGTGTGTTACAAATGTAGGCAGACAGTAGTTTCAAATAAGGTTGTGATGGGTGAATCCAAAGTCCTTATGGATTCACCCAGAGGCAGCCACGTCCAGGGTGCCAATAAATAAACACTGTGTGACTGCATATGGTACAGGAAGTGTCATTCTGCCTTGTTTTCCTGGTGTCCCCCAGCAGCTGAAAGCGACCCCTGGAGGACAGCAAACAAAATTACACTACCAATGATGTTTCTACTAAACTTAGAGTCAGGTTCGTAACTACAGATCACAGGGCCCATGTGAAACATGATGGGGGTCCCCCAGGTGACCTCTCTCAGAACAATGACAAGATCCCAGAGACTCTTTTTTGTGCATCTGAAGTCGTCTCTACACTGTAGACTTTAACCAGTTGACATCCACGGTGTTAAACCCCCTTCCCATCAAGGCCATTTTTCAGTATTCAGCGCTGCGGTACTTTGACTGACATTTATTCCGTCATGCAGCGCTGTACTGAAATGAATTTTATACCATTTTTTGGGGACAGATAGAGCTTTCTTTTGGTGGTATTTATTAGGGTTGCACAGATACCAAGTACAGTACTCGGTACAAGTACGAATACATGTACCGATACTTTTGAGCTCCAAGACTACACTAGAGAAAAATTCAAAAATTAGGAGGCAGATGTCATTTGTAAGGAGCACACGGAGCTCCCGGGATTTGTACATCTCTGTTTTAATGTACGATTTTGGTTTTATAAATATAAATAAAGGGATGCACAGATACCATTTTTGCGAGTACTGGTACTTGCCGAGTACTTCCAGGTACGAGTACTGATACATTTTTGTTTATTGTCATGTGACAGTTTTTCTAAAACAATACAGACTAATGATTTCAGGACAGTGGTGGAGTGCCAGAGCTAGCTCCCAGCTGCAACCGCTGCAACCCTGGGAGTTCTCATGAAAATGCCAAGTATCTGCACTGGTACTTGAAAAAAAAAAACGGTTTCCCAGCCAATCAAGAAGCTGGGCAGCGAATAATGGCCGGCTCAATGCTGATTAGCTGGAAAGTTGGCTTCCCAACTAATCAGTACCAAGCTGGGTTTTCAGCCAACTTGATGCTGATTGGCCGGAAATTCGGATTCCCGGCCAATTAGCAAGGAGTCAGCTGCTTGCCCAGCTTGATGCTGATTGCCCGGGTGACCTGCTTTCCAGCCAATCAGCATGGAGCCGGCTTCCCAGCCAATCATGAAGCCGGGAGGCGGGTCATTACTCGACGCCTAGCTTCATGATCGCATGTTCCCTCGCTGCACTGCGGTCAGAGGAAATCTTCCTCTGACCGGAAGTTCTGGTATCGGGGAAGGTATCGGAGCATTTGGGCAAGCCCAAATACTCAGTATCGCCACCGATTTTAGTATCGGTGCATCCCTATTAAAAACCAAAATGATTTGATTGAATTTTTTATTTTCATGTTATTGAGGGGAAGGGGGAAGAAAAGAAAGTAATATATGCGTATACTACACTTGGCTTTAAATTCCACATGTGCCGGACTGTGAAAGGCATGGGGACCCCATAAACCAAGATTATATTTGTTATGGGATCATTATGGGATTATCCTATGCAACCATAAGTATTGTATTTACAAATTCTTCTATGAAAGATTTGTTTTTTTCCAGCCATCATCAGGGTGCAGATCCTCCTCGTAGAATTATATCACCTCTTTTAACGTCTTCATCTTTCTCTCCCCTTCTTGTCTTTCATCTCGTTGGCTCACATCTGGCTTTTCAGAACCAAAAAAAAAAAAAGATGGCAAAGAACAAACTATTTTCTTCCGTCCTCTTTCAGGACTTGGCTTGTTGACATCAATAATTCTGCTTTGACTTCACATGGAACATTGTGTTTAAAGAGAAAATGAGAGTGAGAACTTCCTGTTTTACTCCTTAAGTAGCACATTCGGCCCAGAAGTTCTTTCCTTTGGGACCGTCCACATTGCACAGCGGAAAGCCAAGGACGTTCAATATTGTTTCCCTTTCTCTGATTTTATTGGTGCTATTAAAAGACAATCACATGGTGTTTTGGTGGCAGACAGTGTTATGTGTTTAAGGGGTTTGTGGTCTCCAGACTTGCGAGGAGTAGAAATTGTCTTGGACGTGTTTACTTTATCAGAAAAATAGAGTAATTGGACAAGGCACGAGCCAGGAATAACACGGCATAGCTCGAGCTGACATTGGGCTCTTTCTGTTTATGTATTCTTTTTTTATGTTAAATAAACTCCAATTTTGTTACGAGCAAATCTAAACCCGAAGTAGATGACATTTGGTTTGCTAAAGTCCTATAAAAAAAGTTTTATTTTATTGTATAAAATATTTGTTTTTGCCATTTTCATCCTTTTAGTTCAGTGTGTCGATTGAGGAATTTGATGAGTACATTAACAAGTGAAACAGAAACAGCTCCATATATAATAAACAACTCGTGTCATGCCCGGCCTCTCACAATGCCAAGGCACATAAGAGTTACTAATTGTACGTCCCCCAGTGCCGCTGGAGATACTACATGACATATTGCATATGGGAGCCAAGGAAACGTAACATGTAGAAGGGAAAGTCAGGCTGTCAAGGTGGTGGGTGAAGGAGATCTGTGGCCAAGAGAATACCCTGTAGAGGCCGTCACTATGTCGCTCTGATGAAGAGTCCCTGCGAGGTCCTGAAACACTAGCTTCAGCTTCTAATGACATGCTGTGACTTTCTTCAATAAATATATCAAAGAGATATTGAATTCATCTGTGTGTGTGCAGGTGACCTGTTGAGAGTTTGGAGAAGACAGGAGAAGTGACCAATCTAGGACAACATAGCTGAACTGGAAAGTGAGCTGAATTGGAGAATGTTTCCAAATCAGCTATGTTGTCCTAGATTGTTCACTTCTCCAAACTCTTCACCCTTTTGTGAATAACCCTGTGAGTTTTTGCACGGCACCATCCTTGTGATCACCATGAGCACCACCACCATTGAAAGGTTGCACACTGTAAGGAGTGTGGATGGTTCTTGTAGAGGCCGGGGTTAAGATGACCCTATCAAAAATTTGGCAACTATCAAAAATTTGGTGGGCGGTATTGTCGGATACATGGGGACCAAACTTTCTCCAAAATGGCAATTTTATCTCTAAGATTGCAGTCTACTTATCATTAGCCATCATCCACATGACCCTAGAGATATCCTCATATGAATTCCATTTAGTGGTTGCCACAATTTAGCTATAACCCGTTTAGTTACAGGGAATATGAATGTTATCAGCTCAAATTGGGAGCGAGTGGCCCCATCTGGATGCTCCATGGGATCCTCAGTGAGTTGGAAATGGAATAGTCCAGGGGTGCCCACAATTTTTGTGTTAAGATCTACTTTTCAAATGACGAGCTACATGAGATCTACCAACGAAAAAAAACCTTCCTTGCTCTCTCTCCTAGCTGTCTCGCCCTGCTCTCTCTCCTGGCTCACCTTACTGTATGTTGCAAACAGTGCAGTGTAACAGGCTGTGTAAACTAATATTCTTTGATGTAATACATAGCACTTCAAACACCATTATCCACCAGAAAGGTGTCCGGGAGCTTGGCTCAGCAGACTCAGGCTAATAGGTAATCATGTGTGCACAGCTAAATGGGGCCGCCATTCACACCCTTCGTAATCTACCAGCATCAGCTTTGAGAGCTACTGGTAGATCACGATCTACCTAATGGGCACCCCTGGAATAGAGTATTAGTTATATGAACGCTATTCATCCACACTGCACGATTGGCATACCACCTACCATATATGAAGGAATGTGCCTATCTCTATCCTCTGAACAATTTTGATGCCTTGCACTTGGCTACACAGGCTGGCACTAGGTACCACGTTGAAAGTCATTTTCCATCCTTTTCTGCATCTCAATATTGCTCATCTACGGCAGCATCTAGGCAGGTTGGGGGAGTAAAGTAAAGAAAGTCAGTTTTTTCACTCTGTGCAAGTTCTGCTGGAACTAAAGGATAGGGCAGTATGTGCTTTGATCTATCAGCTGGGTTGTGAGTGTACGGACCCAGACTGGGTTAACTGGAAGTGTATAGTTCATGATTGTGAAATTAAACAAACTGCAGGGATGGCAGCCACGAGGCCCCAGCCAGATGGCACTGGCAAGCAGGGCAGCAATCCTTTTATTATACATGGGAATGTGTTAGGCTGGGTTCACACCTAGGCGTATCGAATATGCGCGTTTGGTGCCGTGCGTTTTTAACGCGATTTGCTGTAAGAAAACGCGTGACAAACGCGCGTTTCTGAGGGCTACCTGGCTGTATCCCAATGGATATGCGCGGCAACTACGCCCCAAAGAAGCTCCTTCTTTGGGCAAAGGGCGTTTTGCAGGGCGTTCCTACGCGCTGTAAAACGCCCAGGTGGGAACCATGCCCGTAGGCAATCATTGGTTTTCACATGTTGAGCGTTTTACAGAGCGTAGGAATGCGCTGTAAAACGCCCAGGTGTGAACGAGGCCTTACTGATAATCATCTTACTGTGTGAGGGTTGTGTGTCGCTCTAGGCCTCGGTCTATGTTGGCTAGGCAGGAATCCAGTCCTGTGCATTATATAAGAGTAAAGTGTAAAATCTGGCTAAAAGAACAGATGGCAGTATATATTTTTCAACAGTATATTTGTCTTCCTATTTTTGTTACCGTTTCTCTCTCTTAACCCCTTCATGACTGAGGCCTTTTTTCCATTTTTTTGCACCCATGTTATATTCCACAGGCCTGAAAATTACTTAAAACCCCCAAACGTTGTTATAGCCGCCGGGAGTCTGTTTAAACAGCCCCGATGCTGGCGACGTACACTGTACGTCGTCAGTCACGAAGGGGTTAAAATAGATATAAACCTTAAAGTGGTATTATGCTCCCGTCCAAAGATCTAAAGATTCTCGGGCGGCTGCGAAGGATCTTGGGGCGGGACATGCCGGGAGACGAGGAGAGACACAAGGTAAGTCAATGCAGGCCGCCCAGCTGCGTGCACCTGCACAGACTCCATGGGACAAAAGACACAGCAGTCAGCACTGGATCAGAGACCAGCACCAGCGTGGAGGGGCTGATGAAAACTACAGGAAAGAAGAAGATGATCAGATCAAGAGGCATCATTTATGGTAAGTGCATACACCAGCATTGGGGTGGGGGGGATTTTTTACTTTAATGTCGCTTTAATTGTATAACATTTAGTTTGTTAAAGCACTGAGTAAAATAAAATACCATGTTTTATATCAAATAATGTTTTTCACCTTTTTGTATTCTACTTTTATCCATCTCAGTGTACAGCACAATTAGAAGACACATCATATTATTATTATAATACAGGATTTATATAGCACCTGCAGGCCGCCCAGCTGCGTGCACCTGCACAGACTCCATGGGACAAAAGACACAGCAGTCAGCACTGGATCAGAGACCAGCACCAGCGTGGAGGGGCTGATGAAAACTACAGGAAAGAAGAAGATGATCAGATCAAGAGGCATCATTTATGGTAAGTGCATACACCAGCATTGGGGTGGGGGGGATTTTTTACTTTAATGTCGCTTTAATTGTATAACATTTAGTTTGTTAAAGCACTGAGTAAAATAAAATACCATGTTTTATATCAAATAATGTTTTTCACCTTTTTGTATTCTACTTTTATCCATCTCAGTGTACAGCACAATTAGAAGACACATCATATTATTATTATAATACAGGATTTATATAGCACCAACAGTTTGCGGAGCGCTTTACAATATAAGGAAGACATTACCAGTAAAATACAATTCAAGACAAGATGGTAAGGAGGGCCCTGCCCCTGAAAGCTTACAATCTAAAAGGGAAGGACAAGAATATCAAAAAGTCCCTTACAAGGACCTTCATGACATGATCACCAGGGATTTCTTTGATGAAAGCTATGGATTTAAATTGATGGGAAACAACTTCTCAAATGAGATAACATGTTAACGCTTATATGTAAGGCTGCAGCTTACTATTATTTTAATAATCGATTAGTTGCCCAAATATTTTTTCAACTACTCGATTGGTTGCATATAAAAAATCTCTCCTCCCCCAAACCAATCAGAATAGTTGCCAACTATTCTCATAATCGATTATTATCAATTTAATCCATTAGTTGTTGAAGCCCTACTTATATGAGCTTTAGGTCTTCTGTAATGTTTGATGCAAAGGATGCAATTTCAGACAAAGATCTGTAACATGCAATGTGAAAAAAGATACAAGAAACTTTGAGGTTTTAGCGCTCTTTGTTGGGCTTTCACTGCCAAAAGCACATAAAATACTCTGTAAACCCTACAATTAACCTTTGGCCCTAAACCTATCCTAACCACTTATCTACTGCCTAACACACACCCCTTGAATGTCAAACCTGTCGGGGTAACAGAACTTTTGGCACAGGTACTAATACTCCCGTGCTAAGATCTCATACCACAGAAGTCTAGCAATCCACCAAATTAGCACATTATGTGGATTTTAGCAGGCAAGTTCTGAAACATTGGATTAAAGGTCAACTCCACCCTAAACTTATTTAACAGTAGACTGACCCACCTGCCTTCTTCATATACAGTATCTCTTAGAAGTCTGGGTGGCAAGATTTCCCTACACTTATTTGTGTCTCCTCCATTTCCAAAAAGCCATAACCAAAGTGTTAACTTCTCAAAATTGGATTCTACATTTATGTGTTTACTGAGGATGCTTCTCAAAGGGTATGTCTGTGCAAAATTAAAAAAAACACACAAATCCCATGCATCTCTTCAATACATACAAGTTTTCCCATGTTTTATTATTTTAAAAATGCTTTAAGTGCAGACAAATACCAGTTGATCCTGCCAGAAACCCAAGGAGCTCTTAACATGTGGCTGTAGTGAGCTGGCAATGCAGGCTCTGCAGCACGGAAATCAGCCCGTCCCTGCCCCTCTCTTTCCCTACCCCTATAGGCACATTGAATTATTTCCCAGCAAAACAGGGCTGCTGCATTGACTCCAAAGAGTCTGCTTACACATTCTGAGTAGGAATGGGACTTTTGGGGGATGTAGTTCTGGGAAGTGTGCGGCAGAAACTGACATAGGGCACCCTGCTGATCCCTGCTCACAAGCCTGGTGATGATAACACACCATAAAAGCGATTTATTTCTGAATACTTCCCATTTTTAGTACTTTCTTCAAATAATTCTATACAATTTATATTAGTTTTTGAAGGGCATAAGAGATATATAGGGGTGCCATTGCTGGCCTCCTTAAAACATTACTTCTATGGCTGTTATTCTGATCCATTGACCTGAGTATTTTCTGAGTCACTGACCTGAAACAGGTATGGAGCTCCGGACAGTCAGAAGTCCTTATCTGCACACCTTTTCCTAATCAGTATTGAAGAGGGGATCATTGAGGGTCAGCAGGACAGGCAGTTAGCGCCTAACAAAATAGAGGTCAATAATGGCAACCTCCATGTTTTTTTCATGACATGTTCCCTTTAGTGCGGCAGTGGCAGCAGAGAGCTCTGAGTTTACCAGAAGAGGCAGAAAACATCCCCTGCCGCTTTAAAAGAACAAGCCCAGCAATCAGTGTGTTGTTGCTTCGGCTCTGGCGCACCTATTCTCGCCAAGCCGTGTTGGTTTAACCTGGCAGATTGGCAGTACATCTGTGCTGGGTTTGCCCATGACACTGTGACTGTAAGATCTCATTTCTTTTTCCATCCCAACAAAAATTCTCTGAATAAGTAGAAAAACGTTGACTTTGTGCAGCCTCTTCTGAGGCAGGAGGTCACACAAAGGTTTCTGCACATTTACATTCACACCCTTCGAGATGTGGATTTCTGGGAAATAATAAAAAGTGTTTGCAACATCAAGTCTATTCTGAGATGTGTGTGGAGATGAATTCATTATAAGGGTTTTCCTGTAAAAGTGAGCCTTGTTCCCAGATGAATTTGACCCATCTGTTTATTGGCATGGACAAGTCTTGGTCCCATTGTTGTGCGTGTCAGCAAAATTAGGACAACCTTTGTATAAATAATGGACCCCGTAGAGCAGTGCTGTATCGGAATGGCATGGGCTGCAGTCTCAGACAGACCAGGAGGCCAATGATCTGCAGGGTTGGATCCATGCCAGTTACATGTGCCTGTTACTCCATTCAGTTGGGCACCTTACAAGAGGTTGGTAGCCCCTACACCCAGGATAGGCAAACTCCAGCCCTCCCAATGCGGTTGATCTACAAATTCCATCATACATCTGCTTCTGTGTTAGGGAGGGAGCGAAGTCCCCGTCTTTGCTGGAGTGGAACCCAATAGCAGGGAACAATACCAGAAGGAGAGTCCAGGCTGAGGCACAAGATAGGATGAGCCAAAATGTGTTGTCAGAGTACAGTTCGGGTCCCGGCAGGTAGCGAGCATCATAAACGGGGAGACAAGCCAGGGGTCGATAACCAGGAGATCCAAATAGCGGGGAAGGAAGGCAGGAAACAGGAAATGAGGCTTCGTAGCTGTTTTCGGTAAGGGCAGAATAACTCAGCAACAAGTCTTGGCTCTGGCTGGGATTTAAACCCAGCAGGAACCAGAAACGCCCCCATTGTCTGGGCAACGGGGAAGCTACAGGTCCCTGGGAACCAATAGGACGGCTAGGAGAGAAGGTGTGCTCGCAAGGCCCTCCCTTGCAATGATCAGCACCTGAGGTGACTAATAGGCCACGGCAACCTCACGTGTGCACGCATGTTATGTTATCCAGGTAAGAGGGCAACCCTGGTACCACGACACTCTTTAAGTCATGCCTGTGGCTGTCAGAATCTTGCAATGCCTCATGGGATTTGTAGTTTCACCACAGCTGGAGGACCAGAGTGTTGCCCCTGGTCTGCAGGAGCCAGAGCATTGCACTCACCCATCCACTGATCAGAATTGAAATGCTTTACTGGATCCAATGCAAAAACAAATTGCATTTTTTTCTCTTTTATTAAGAAGTGTGCATTTATATATATTTATAAAATGTGGGATTTGCCTTTATGTAAATGATAAGTTAAAGCCTAACTCCAGCGAACACATTGTAGGCAGTTACAGTACCAGTTATAGGAACAGCCAATAGAATAATAGCTGACCATTGTAAGCACACCCGCCTATGTAATGTGGTTTTTCCCAACCCTGGCACTGGCACTTTTGCTAGGCAGCTTGGTTTGTAACAGGAAGTGGAAAGTGAGTCACTGCCCGGAATAAGTATGCTGTCATTGAATCTGGAACTCATGAAGACCTCATATTGGCTCCAGGTTGGTTACTCACATAGGCCAGAGAATGACACCGTAGCTTACACTTTTAAAACCAAGTCATCTGCAGCAACTTCCACACTTGTGTCCGGAAACGTTTATTTTTTAAATAAAATCATTTTTTTTAAAGGTTTCCATGCTTGCTTTACCACGTTTTCATCATAATTAGATTTGTTGGTTCTCCCTTTAGCCTTCTGCACAGAGGCATCCCCATAAGTAGGCAGCCTGAGGCGGCATTTCATTGGGGGGCGGCAACACCCCCTGGTCTGACAGCTGGGCCCAGCAGCCACCTTCCACCCGGCTGACACCTCGGTCGGCTGATGCCTCCCACCCGGTTGACTGACACCTTGGCTTAACCCACTGCTCCCCCCTCTTCCTGGTCGAATTTGCTCTGTCTCTGCATATTAGTCAGTTTTCATTCTTAATTAAACTGAACTCCAGGTCAGCAGCTAATTAAACAGCTGAAATACATATATGAGAAATGTTTTCTCCTTGTCATTCTGGGCTGCCAGTTTTGTGATCCAAACACCCCTGCCGGATTGCACTGCCAGACCTTTGATTGCCACTGCAGCATTAGCACAGCTTGGTAAAAGTTTGCTGTTTGAAACACACCCCCATCCTTCTGATTGGCCAGTGAAGAAGAAGCAGTACAATGATGTGGTCATCCATCATTCCCCTCCCGTTACCACGTTCTTTTTCAACCCCGTCCATTGCTTCAGTTTGGCTCCTAGGACCGACCTTCCTCCTCCTAGTTTGACTGCCACTGTGCAAAGGTCTATAGGAGGCTGATTTTAGGACAAGTTCCGGTAGTTACACCGAAATGCCACATTTTAATGATGTTCATGTAGTTCAGCTTTAACAACCACATAGGGGGGAATTAATCAAACTTGAGCAGACTGAATCTGAAGTAGCTGTTCATGGCAACCAATCAGCTTCTTTCTTTCATTTTCAAATCTTAACTGAACAAACTGAAGAGAGAAGCTGATTGGTTGCCATGGGCATCTGCTCCAGATTCGTTCTGCTCCAGTTTTGATACATTTCCCCCATAGAAAGGTCATTATTCCTAATCAGATAGACCTGACCCCTAGACCTGGATGGGAGAATGAGCAATAAATCACAAGCATTTATCAGCACTGCTAAGTAGGAAGTAGAACCTGCATATGTAATGAGCCAGTATTGCTGCTCCCATGTACATAAATATGTATAAACTATACAAAGAAACGTGTTTTTTTAAAACATTGACGCATAGAGATAAGGTTATTTACATCAGGCTGATCACTTTCACATGCATAACATTGAAAAGGCTTTAGTTTCCCTTTAAATTATTATTTGAGTTTTTCCCCCTTTTCAGAGCACAGTTTTTGGATAGTGCCACAGTGCCTTTCATGTAGGATTAGGTTTGTATTTTAGCCACACGGTGGTTTTCCTAACGTAAAATGTGCGCTCTTCTCTGAAAATGTAATTTCTGTTTGGTAAACATGTTCTTTTAGAACAATGTTGATTAGGATTCTAGCGTTGGCATGTGCCAAGTGTGTGATTAGAGCCTGCTCTCCTTGTGTTCTTGGGAAGAGGGCACATTGTTGCCATCTTATGTTTGCAAATAAAATTACGGATAGATTGCATATCAACATCTCAGACTCTTGATTCTTCTGGCGGCCGGCCTAGAATGTTAAGCCTGTCTCCAGTTTAATGTTCGATTTGGCAATCCGGCGCATTGCGTCGCAGCCATTGGACGGGATCGGCTACTGAACTTTTTCTGTGCTTTTTTTTTTTTTTCCTTCTTTTAATCATACGTATCGTGTTTCTGTGTTGGTCCGGGAGTGCCAGGAACGAGCCCTTAATAAACAAGCTGCACACAATCTGGCATGAAGAAGGTATTAGCAGTAGAGATTCATCAGAATTTTACAGACATTCGTTTGATTTCTGGTGCCACAAATGAGGCAGAGACTGAAAGTTGGCGGGTAAACTCTGGCTAGCACAGGATGGAGATTATGTACTTTTTACACCCTAGGAATATTTTACAGCTTCAACTTTGCTGTACATATGCAGCCAGGAAAAGGAAATGGTGCATGTTACCGCTGTGCTATCTTGTGTTAAAGGGTCAGTCTGCTCGGTTTTTGGTAGATGCCATGAGCTCTGATGTGCTGGGAGCAGGATTCTTGCACAGCAATAGCAGTGGGATTGTAATGAGGGGTTGATCATAAATACCCCCATCTTTGTCTGTAGATCCCTATCAGTCTCTTTTAGGGCAAAAAGGGTCAAACCATTTAGTACTGAACTTTCTGTTTTTAGTAGTTGAAGGAGAACTATGGGGAAAAGCCTTAACCCCATAGTTCTCCTTTAAACCACCAAATGGTTTTGTATGTCTCATGAACTTCAGTGGTGAGACCTCTGTGCTTACGTTCCTAGGTCACTAAATCGATAGTCACTCGCACTCCAATTTCATATTAAGTCAATTCCTTTATTGACTATAGTAGTGTCACATTTAAAGCGACGTTTTGGAACCAAGTGGTTCCTTCTTCAGGCAAACAAGAAGGAACCACTTGGTTCCGAAACATCGCTTTAAATGTGACACTACTATAGTCAATAAAAGAATTGACTTAGTCACTCGCATTACAATTTCATACTATCTATCGATTTCATGTTACTGGCAGAGTCACTGTGGCACCCACCCGACCTTTGGGTTTTGTTTACGGTCAGGAGTGCGATGGGACATATCTTGGATTACGTTTCTAGATCTTCACACCAACTGTGGCCATTACAAGGAGGTCCAGTTCTCCTTGTTGGTGCTTTACACCCAGTCCCTAATTTACGAGAACTGGAGAGGATCCTCAGCCTGGGGTCCAGTGTGCTTCTGCTGTGCTCTGACGGAGCTCCATCCATATGTGCAGCTCCCTTGCGTGCCCTGAGGTTGCGGGAGCCAGAATGTGACATCACTCTGGCCCAGGCACCTCTACAGGACAAGTGAGGGAGCTGCAAGCCAGGCACGTGTAGATGGAGCTCCCTCCCCATCCCATCCCTCCTCAAGCTGACACTCAGCCCCAGGCAGCATATTTTGAATGGCTGCTCGGCACGAGAACGGACAGTGCTGCACTAGGAGAAGGCAGAGGAGCCTCTCACCTAGAAAAGTGGAAGGCATGCGGTGACCCACTGAACACGTGGTCGCGACCCACCAGTTGAGAACCAGGGCTCTAGTCTAAAGCAAGAACAGGCCAGGTCTCACCTTCCAGCAGAGGCTCTGTGATGTCCGCTCATATGGGAAGTTGAAACACATTGGATTTCTGTTAGATCGGCAGGTATTATTCTTATTACGTTTTTTAAGTGACAAAAACATGGGGAAATGTGTGTGCATTGCAGAAATGCCCATATATACATTCACAGTCAATCAAGAGAGCGTATACAATAATTTGGCTCTTTATTGGCCTTGATGGTTGAGTAGAACGGAACTCTGGTCTCAGAAAGATATAGGAAGGTGGCACGGATTTCCATTAGCCATGATATTTAAATATGAGGTGGAGATCTTTAACTCAGAAGAAGCTGAATTCTGGATGAATGTATAAATCTATTTGTAGAGTAGAAATGCCCTTTAAATAGCAATCACACTGGTAACAGTACATTCTGGAAACCAGTCACATCACAGATACTGGATACTTTACATTGTAAATTACCTTCTGCTTCCTCTCTGGCCAGGTAAACTCTGAGTAGGTTTTAGTTCACACTGGTCTATGTGTATTCATTACAATCATTTCTGGGCTCTTTTTACTATGAGTTGAGTGAAAAGCACTCACCTCATAGTTCTTCTTTAATCTCCCCCAGAGGAAACCCACAAAGCGCTTATTACAGGATGGCACCGGGTTCGTAAAACCACAACATGTGAAGTCTGGAGGGAAATACAATTTAAGCTAATCCACAGAGCCTATTACGCATTTAATTTCTTACCCAAATTACCGACCACCGACAGAATTACAGCATGCCCTATATGTGCCGCACACTTACCCGATATAACTCATCTTTTCTGGACCTGCATAACAATTGCTACCTTTTGGAATCAAACACTGGCCTATATGGGTTCCATCACGAACATCCACCGAGATGTCCACCCCCTGATATGTCTATCCCACTACCTTCCTAACACACATCCCACACAGCGACTCCACCCGAGATGCTGGGAACACTTGTGCTTACTGGGAGCCAACAAATGTATACAATCATTTCTATGAGGCTGAGCGATCCTGGACATCGCTGACCTGATCATGACAAGTTGTATTCAGGTCTTTAGAGTTCAGGAGAGGAAGTCCATCTTTCCCAGCAAGTTCAAAGACTTGAAGAGTCACAACAAGTACAAGACTATCATGTTGTGTTTGTTTCTCAAGGCTTTCCCTTATCTTTGAACTGAAAGCTGGGCTGGAGTCTGAGGAGACCTGGCTGTGCGCTTTATTATGCTAAGTACAAGGAATGCACAGTGTAACTAGAAGATAATCCGGTGTCACGGAGGAGACCTTAACAAAATTGAGGCCTGGGCTTCAAGATGGCAAATGCGAGTTAATATTGAAAAATGGAAGCAAAGAACGTGTGTGCAAACTACCACTTGGAGGGTGCTACATTAGAGAAGTCAGACATGGAAAAAGACATGGGGGTGCTCAGAGATCACAGATTTGGCAATAGTAAGCAATGCCAAGCAGCAGCCAGCAGAGCAAACCAGATACTGGCGTGTATTAAAAGAGCTACCGCGGCATGAGATACAAGAGTAATACTACTCAGTTGATCATTATATCTGTACAAAATAGGGCAAGGCAACTGGACTTGCTGTATTTTTCTTGAAGAAGTTTCTCTGGTCATCTGACTGGCTTTCTCAGTTTAGAATGAGAAAGCTGGTCGGATGACCAGTGAAACATCTTCAAGAAAAATACAGCCGGTCCGGTTGCCTTTGTTTCATTTTTTACTGATATACTTTGACCTGGATGAATGAGAACCTTCACAGACACAGTTGATCCTTGGCTTGGGCAAAGTTCTAGCAAAACGTATAGCCAAGGCAGGCAACCTTGGTATTTTGGCTGGGGTGAAACTACAAATCTTATCATGCTTCTGGGAGTCATGTCTTTGGCTGTCAGAGTCTTGCAGCGCCTCATGGGACTTGTAGTTTCACTACAGCTGGTGTGCTGAGGCTGCTCACCCCTTTTCCATACCATGCGACTGATCCAAGCTTTGTAGTAATGGGAATCCAGTAGCCCGCATACTGGAAAACCGATCCACCCACCAGCTTTTTGGATTTCCTTGGCGCTCAGGTGATGAGTGCCCTCTTCTAAAGTACCCGGCTTCCACTTTACAGAGTCCCACCAATCCTGCGACATTTTCTGGAGTATAAAATTCTTGAACAATCGGCCAGGGAAATGAGACTCCATCTTACTGATGTGTTTGGTGGGTGGAGAGGAGAAATCAGATGCCGAGATGGACTGATCCAGTACAGGAATATAAATTTAAGGTGGACTGATCCAGTACAGGAATATCAGTTTAAGGTGGACTGATCCAGTACAGGAATATTAGTGTAAGGTGGACTGATCCAGTACAGGAATATCAGTTTAAGGTGGACTGATCCAGTACAGGAATATTAGTGTAAGGTGAACTGATCCAGTACAGGAATATCAGTTTAAGGTGGACTGATCCAGTACAGGAATATTAGTGTAAGGTGGACTGATCCAGTACAGGAATATCAGTTTAAGGTGGACTGATCCAGTACAGGAATATCAGTTTAAGGTGGACTGATCCAGTACAGGAATATCAGTTTAAGGTGGACTGATCCAGTACAGGAATTGCCGTTTAAGGTGGACTGATCCTTTAACTACTACGAAGCCTCTGTTTCAGGACGAGGGAGCGCGCTTCATGCGTGACTGTGCTTTGCCTGGAGTTTCTGGAATGATTTAGTGATTTATTACTGCAGGAAGGTTAATTTACTGTTCTGCTGACTTGTAAGGCCGTTCTGTTGGTTTACAAGAAAACTGAGACTTAATTTACAGGGAAAAAAGGAAGACTGTTAATTTACAGAAAAACTGTGAGGGTGTTTTATTAATTTACAAGGAAGCTGTCAGCGTGTTTAATCAGGAGTTGTGGCTTGTTGTGCCAGCCAAGCTCACCAGCTTCTCTTTTTTTTCCTGTCCCTGTGTCACTGCTGTAATAAGGAAACCTACAGCTCTCATACGACCGGATCATATCCCCATTATATTACATGGACTGCTAAACAGGA
>NW_017307663.1:421451-441677 GCF_000935625.1 Nanorana parkeri | reverse complement strand
TCTGTGCTTACAATGGTCAACGCTAAGGCTCCATTCACATATAGCGTTTGCATTTCCCATGTGGTTTTCCGTGCGTAAGAACGCACAGCACGAAAGCGCTAAAGATTTTACAGCTGCACGGATCTGCAAAAAGTGCAGCAAGCGCCATGCGTTCAGTGCACCGCCAAGCCCCCTCGCGCCCCAAAACAAACAGCCAGCTGGGTTGCGTTCCAGAGGCCGAACGCACTGGAAAGCACTCTTGATGCTGTGACAGGGCCCTGAATGGAGCCTAAGGGCCGGTTCACACCAGCTCCAGTGCGTTCCAGCACGATTCACTGCTGAAATGCACTGGAGTGCATCTCGGCTGGCTTCCTGCGTTCTGGGGCGATCGCCTGCACCAGAATTTGTGGGCGATTGTTTGCCCGCGTTTCAATCCAGTGCGATCGGAAAAAATAGTGCATGCAGCATTTGCACTGGACCGGAACTCAGGCATTGATGTGCCACGCATTCTGGTGCGGCCATCGCACTGCGGGCGTTGGGGGGGGCATGGCAGCAGTGTCATTGACTTGAATGCACCACCACGCCCCCTTCCGCCCCAGAATGCAGGGAGCCGGCGAGGATGCGCTCCAGTGCGTTCCAGCAGCGAATCGTGCTGGAACGCACTGGAGCTGGTGTGAACTGGCCCTCAAAAAGAAACTGTTGACATAACTTAAACTTAAAAAGTTTTCACTTGTTTATCTGTTACTTATAGGAGAACTATGAGGAGCGTGAAATCCACTCATCCCCATAATTAGAGCCGATGTGTGACACTGAAGCTGTCACAAGTCGGCTCTATTGATCGGGAAGTCAGTGATCTATAATTCAATAAATCAAAAAAACTATAAATGACATAAAAGACATTTTACACAATGTAATACATTTATAATTTTTTGATTTATTGAATTAAATCTTTATTAAGGCTCCTGAAAAAGCATATCCGCGAAACGCGTCGAGCCTACTGTCATTCATGATCTGCTCAACATAGAAGAACTTGGTTTAAACATGTATACGCTATTATATATGTCCCATACTTGTATTGTATACTTGATATTAGGATTGGCTTTAGTGATTCTATACATGTCTTTTACATGTATTAATAAAAGACAAATTATTTTTTAATACAGGAATATGTACAATTTTCAGGCACCTTACGGCCTCGTTCATACCAGATGCAGTGCGTTCCGGCCCGATTCTGGCCAGAACGCACTGCCTCGCATTGCGGCCGGCTCTCTTTTTTTAGGTGGGCAGGAGGGGGTGATTCCGGAGGGGGTGATTCTGGCCAGGAAGGGGTGATTCCGACCCGATTCTGGCCTGAACGCACTGCATCGCATTGCGGCCGGCCCACTATGTGGTGGGGCAGGAGGGGGCGTGGCGGTCCATTAAAGTGAATGGCACCGTAGCCACGCCCTCCGGCCGCAATGCGATCGGCCGCACGGGATCGCAGGGCACATTATGCCTGCGGTCTGGTGCGATCAAAATGCTGCAAGCACTTTGCGGCCGGAGGGCGTGGCTACGGTGTCATTCACTTCAATGGACATACCCCCCACCACATAGTGAGCCAGAATCAGGCCAGAACCCACTGCATCTGGTGTGAACGAGCCCTAAAAGCTCCATTTTTTTATTTTGTTCTCCATCACAGGTAATCATAAATGTTTCATAACATAACGCGGGGAAAACAGTTTTTATTTTTTAAATTCATATTAAAACCCCCGAGTGGTGATTAAATACCACCAAAAGAAAGCTCTCTGTTTCCCCAAAAATAGTATAAAATTCAAATTTCAGTTTCAGCGTTGTATGACGGAATAAATACTGAAAAATGGCAGGGACAGGAACAGGGTGTTAACTCCCCGCTCTTCAAGGGGTTAAAAACATGTCTTTTTTGTAAACCAAATAGAAAACAAATTCCAATGGCGTGGTAGCAGCACATGTTGGAGCCTTCACCGTTTTAGGTTAAAGCCGAGGTTTTTGTTGCATACAGCCTTGGACACACAAAAGCCATGAGGCTTATACCAAAGGTGGCCAATAGTGATGGGCCGAACAGGCCCGAGTTCGGTTCTTATTCGAACATTCGAACGTCCAAAAAGTTTGAATTAGAACTCAATGCAAGTCAATGGGGGTAGAGCTTTCAGAAACGATTATCCCCTTTAAGATGGCTTATATGCAAGTTATTGGCCCTAAGGGCTTGTTCACACCATTTTTCAAACACGTTCCATTTTTTTTTTGGGGGGGGGGGGCTGTCAGTATGCAGATTCTTGCTCTGAGGTCACTTCCGGCCTCTCCTTACGAGTACTTCCCTTTGTGTCTGTAAAGCTGGTGATCAGACATGTATCCCATGTTTGCAGGCATGTTGATGGTGCTGGCTACAGCAATCTGCAGAGAACGAGCTTGCAGGAGACGTCGTTATTGGGTACACCCGATATTGAGGCTCCGGCACTCCAAGGGTCAATTCTGGAGTTAATATGAGGATTTGTGAGCTCACCCGGATAAATGTTTTTCCTTTACTCGTATGTCTGTGGAAAGGTAATTGTCATTGGAGCAAGAATACACTTCTTTTTTTCAGTTAGCTGCAGTGCGGTGTGTTTCCAGCGCGTTTTTGTACGCGTTTCTGCACGTTCCGGTGCGTTTCAGACCAGAAAAAATGTGACATGCAGTATTTTTTCTGCCCGGCACTGCGCTGGTGTGAACTGGAGCCCATAAAAACACATAGGGATACGTTGTGATGCCTTTTCAGTGCAGGAGCGAATTGTTCTGGTCTGGTCAGAATCCGGACATCGTGTGAACAAGCCCTAAAAAAGGCATTGGGTTTGGGTACTGCACTAGGGGACAGGAATCAAAGAAAAAAAAAACTTTTTTCAAGGAGCAGTGATTTTTACATCACTAAAAGGGTAAGAATAAAAATGAAAAATTCCTTCAAATATCATGTCTGGGGCTCCCCATAACCTGCCTGTAAAGTGGCGGATCTGTACAATGTATACAACCAGGGGCGTAACTAGAAATCACAGGGCCCCATAGCAAAATTTTGTATGGGGCCTGTGGTTTCTAGTTACACCCCTTGAAAAGCACACTTGAGATCCCACACAGCTCACCTGAGGGTGACCTGCAGAGCCCACCATAGACTATCTATGGTGGGCTCTGCAGGTTCACCCTCAGGTGGGCTGGTCACACTCCTTACCTGTCCGCCTCTTCTTCCTCCGTCGCCGGCCCCGCCTTCTGCTCCGTCACGGGCCCCGCCTCCTCTGTTGCTGGCCCCCGGGCCCCACCTCCTCCTCCCCTGCAGGGTCCAGCCTCCTCCACCGCCGCTGCTGGCTCTCATTGACTCAGCAGTGGCTGTGGAGAAGAACGCAGCGCTACACAGATCACTGACAGTGATCGGAACAGCGGTGAGTTCAAAGCCATAGCGACCCAGGTGGCCTGCATGGCATCAGGGGGGTATCCTGGCTGGGCCCCCCTGTGCCTGGGCCCCATAGCGGCCGCCTGGGTCGCTATGGCGATTGTTACGCCACTGTATACAACTCTGATATAGAACTCTGCTATAGATTCTCTCTTCTCACTCCTGCAACACACTACGTAGGGCTGCGGTGTAAGCAGCCTTATATAGTGTGCTGCTGCAACTTAGCTATGAGCCATGATTGGGCAAAGTGATTGGGCAAAGTCATCATGACTTTGCCCAATCATGGCTCTACCAGAGTACTGTGGTCAGGTGCAAGCCTTTACCCAATTAGAGCTTCAGAAGACACATTGCCTTGTGGGATGTTGCGCGCTCGAACAGGCGAACGCTCGAACAGGCGATGTTTGAGTCGAACTCATGTTCGACTCAAACATACATCCCATCCCTAGTGGCCAGCCTTGGCGGTCTAGTTGTGCTGAAACTAAATGCCCCATCATGCCTCTGCCTCTGGGAGTCATGCCTGTAGCTGTCAGAGTCTTGAAATGCCTCATGGGGCTTGTAGTCCCACAACAGATGAAACACTAAAGTTGCCTCCCCCTGCAGGCGTAACTAGAAACTTCAGGGCCCCGGTGCAAGAAACCATGAAGGGGCCCCCCACCGCCATGGGAAGGAGCTGAGGTGAGTTGGCCTGCTGCATGCTGGAAGCTGAGGTGGTAACGGGGCCCTCTTCCTCCTGTCCGCGCCCTCTACCCCAAGTGGTGGAACTACTCGAGTCGCAGCTGCAACTTGGCCCTGGAGTTCCACCACTTGGGGGGGGCGTTAACCGCCAAGGTGCCAACATTGCCTCCTGGCACTACAGCTCCCTGCAGGCAGACGCTCTGCAGCTCTTTCCATGGTGGTTAATATGGGGGTATGGGAAGTAGTATACAAAAGTAGTTTGCGTGGGAGGGAAGTATCAGTAGGGGGGTGGGAGTGGTCATGCACAGACAGGGAAGAAGAAAGAAGAAGATACAATGTTGAAATAATTTTGGATGGAGAAAAGGCAGAAGATCAGGAAGACCAGAGCAGTTCTCTGTACCGGGAGAATGCCACCGCTGTAACAGAGAGAGGGGAGCTAGAAGAGGCGCCACGTGGTAGAGAGCTAGAAGAGGCGCAGCTGGTTGTCTTGGTAACAGGACGCTATACCTCTCCAGCATCGTCCGTCTCCTTTGCACAGCACAGTTTGTCCCGCCCACTAGCGCATGCGCAATGTGGGTATAGAAATCCTAAGACTTCTTACTGGCCTGACATGCAACTACATTGATGCACGACACCAAGTTGATCTCTAAGCAACCGCCCACGCCAACGTCATAGTTTCATGAATGCTACAAGGGATCTGCGGGCCCTCTACTTTCTCTCTGGGCCCCCCCAACTGGCAGAATGCCAGGGCCTGGTCGCCCGCTGCGAACCTGGTAGTTCAACCAGTATCCCCCTGGCTGATACTCTAAATGTCTGTACAACTGTTTAACGTGGCGTTTTGAAAGCTCCAGACAGAATGTTCAAAATATCTTCCAAGCACAAAAAAGCAACAGGAAAGAGGGGAGTGTTGTAGCGCTGCATTTTTGTAACCTCTAGGGGTCTTTAAGAAAAAGAAAATAACCGAGCATTGGGGTTTTTGAAAAATGTAAGATTTTACCAAATATACAGTACAACTGCATTCAATAACTGCCTCCCGGCCGTGGTAGTTAAGTGGCCAGCCAGGAGCTTCCTCGATGTAACAGGCCGTCAAAAGACGTCCTGTTGGCCTCGC
The DNA here is from genome assembly GCF_000935625.1 of Nanorana parkeri. Lineage (NCBI taxonomy): Eukaryota > Metazoa > Chordata > Amphibia > Anura > Dicroglossidae > Nanorana > Nanorana parkeri. Next base: position 436,482 of record NW_017307663.1, on the reverse strand, counting down.
CCACTTTCTAGCGCCGCGCGCTAGCGGGTAACTACCCGAATTTAAAAACAGGCAGCGATGTTTACATACAAACGATCCACTGGCTATAGAGCTGGCAGATCGCTTGTATAAGGTGCAAATCTCTGCTTCATCAGCTTCTTTGGGTGGGTCCTAAGTGACATTAGGGGTCTTGGAGACCCCTGAAGTCTCCATAAAGAGGACCTGCCACATATCTTTGCTGTCACATAGAGAGTTTCTTATCCCTAAAAAAAAATAGGGAAAAAAGATTAAAGTTGAAAAAAATAAAATAATTGAACTCGCACATGAAAAAGAATAAAAAAAGTGGTTTGGTATACGCCTTGCAGCTCCTGTACAGCAGAGCTCAGACCGGGGGATGGAGGGGCAGCACAAGGAGCCAATAAGTTGTGTTGCAGTGCAAGATGCATGCTGATAAGAGGAGAACGCAGAGTGAGAAAGACATGCGCTCATCATTTCACTGCCAAGTCACAGACTGGGGGGAGGGACAAGATCTGTAAGTGTTTCTGACCGGCAACAGAGACAGATCAGGTCTTCTTCTCTGCCAGACAGGATTGTGCTGTGAGGCAGAGCTGTGTAACTGTCAGACCTGGATAGATAGAATTAAAAATCCTTTGGCTGGGTGAACAGTCTTTATGCGTGTATTTGATCTGTGTATTTAAAGGAGAACTATGGGGTTAGGGCTTTTCCCCATAGTTCTCCTTAGGGTAACGGGAGGACACAAACTAGCGTCCTCCCGTCACCCTAGGCTCAGTATAACGCTAGCTGTAGCTCGTGGTATACTGAGACGCCGCAGCTGATCCAGACAATTGTGCCGGGATCCGCCCAGCTGCGTGACTGACAGCTAGCTCTGCCTATCTAGAGGCAGAGCCAGGTGTACCCGCCCCCTCCCCGTCCGTTCTGCCAGTCAGCGCCGGAGGATAGGAGCGGGGAGGGGGGAATCCAGCCCCTCCCCTCTCAGGGCAGAGAGCCGTGATGGGATCGAGAGGTGAGCGAACACCGGTATGTGTTCGCTCACCTCCCGATCTACTGAGCCGACCTGTGACAGTCTCATTGTCACAGGTCGGCTAGAACTATGAGCTGAGTGAAAAGCACTCACCTCATAATTCTCCTTTAACTGTTTGCCCGGGGTAAGCTTTAAAGCGTCTGTTCATGTCTATAACTGTTGATGGCATCTGGTAAATACCCTCAAGAAGAGCTTGGTGGACTAATGAGTGAATTCTGATGAGAATGGAAAATTGACCATCCGTTCCCTCCTGGCAAGGTGCAATATTTTTAAGGAACAGCCCTGTCCCTTCACTATGGAAGAGCCCCGGGGCCATGCAAAAAAAAACATCAAACAAAATTCTGACTTTTTAGCATGGCCCCAGGGCTCTTCCATACTTCACCACTGATCAAAGGTCTTGAAGGACCTTCTTCTTATAAGATGTTGCTGCAGCCATTAGAACAGACTAGCTTACCATAAATGGTTTTCAGGGGGGATTGCAGAGTAAAGGTCACTCCGGTGGTCTGGGTCAAACCATCTTGTTTGGTGGTTGTCTTGATGTGAAATGGCAGTTCCGCTTGAGTAGTGGCCTCAATGCTGGAAACAGACTTTTTTGGTTGAGTTGACCTCTCAGTCTGGGTTCCAGCATCTTTGGTGGGCTGTTTAGCAATGACCATGGTATCCTTTAGTTCCACTTGGATGGGTTTGATACCCCTTGGATGAGACTCTTTCACTATCCCCTCAGTCTGGGTTGTAGAGTCTTTGGTAGTCTTCTCTACCTTCTTTCCATTGGGACCTTCAGATATTTCCACCTGAGGGTCCAATGTGAATGCGATGCTTGATGTGGTGGCTTCACTTTCTTTTTCCTCTGGTGGAGTTGAGGGTGGTGAATCATCAATCTAGAAAGACATAAAGCTTGGCACTGTATCTCCCGGAGACTAAATGGTAATAATGGAACTAGATATCTCCAACCTATTTTTATAGCACCAACATATCGTACAATATGAATCGTAGAACTGTTCACATCAGTATATAATGGTCATACGTGGGAACTTGCCGGCATTGGGCTACACATGTTTGGTATCACCGCGAACATCGGAGTGAGAACAAGAATTCTGGGATCATAATTCACTGTTAACACTAAACTGGTGAGCAGTGAAGGCTTTCAAAGTGTCACCTATGGACAATTTTAAATACCATAGTTCTTTGCCATTGCCCGGGTACGCTCAGTTTTAACTAGGGCTGCACCGGTACCATTTCTTCCAGTACTGATACTGTTGGTCAAGTACTCGCAATAACAATTACCGATACCTTGTTTTTTGAGTGTCATGTGATACAGACTAATGATTTTAGGACAGTGGTAAAGTGCCAGGGCCCGTTCGCAGCTGCGACCTCTGCGATCTTGGTAGTTCTGCCACTGACTCCAAGCTGTGGAGGGACTCCAAATTTCAGCCATACATTATACAGCAATGCAAAATAATAGCAATAACACTCTATATATTTAGGGCTGCTACAGCCCTACATTTCATACTCAGGATAGTCTACAGCCCTGCATTTCATACACAGGACAGCCTACAGCCCTACATTTCATACTCAGGACAGTATACAGCCCTGCAGTCTATACTCAGAACAGTATACAGCCCTCCACTCCATACACAGGACAGTATACAGCCCTGCACTCCATACACATTACAATATACAGCCCTGCACTCCATACACATTACAATATACAGCCCTGCACTCCATACACATTACAATATACAGCCCTGCACTCCATACACAGGACAGTATACAGCCCTGCACTCCATACACAGGACAGTATACAGCCCTGCACTCTATACAAAGAGTATTGGAGAAGACTTGTGAAGTTTGTGCAGACACAGAAAGTTTCTAAACACTTTTCATACAAACATCACGATCCTGACCCAGGGATGTACAGGGCACCATGACAGTGGCATGGACCCAGCTGATCTTTCCTACCACCCTCCCCGGCCGGCTCATGGCCAATATCCTGGCTCATCACTATGGGCTGTTCCAGTATCTGCAGGAGATCTTCAATCACCTGGACTGGGAGTGGGAAGGCTCCATCTCCGGGGAAGTGTTCTGTACCCTGTGCGGGGTACTTGGCATGGATGAGTGGGAAGGGCTGCTGGAGCAGCTGCCGAAGCTCCTAACCTTCCGCCACTTCCATGCCAGGCTCTGCAGGGGTCTCTGAAGGGAAAGATTTGCAGGCCAGCACTGTAAACAGGCACCGCTGTGGTTCCCCAGTAAGAGCAGGACCTTACGGCAGCCGCTTCAATTCAACAATTTAAAGCGACGGTATCGGTATTGAGATTTGGGGCAAAATGCACAATATTGTCATCGATACCGATTCTGGTATTGGTGCATCCCTACTATTAAGACTTCACATGTTTGGTATCTATTTACTTGACGTGACCCCGTCTTTTATATTTTACCAAAAAAACTGGGTGTTACATTGTGTGTATGTAAATGTGTGTGCACTAAAATTCTTTTAAGTGTTTTTTTCCCTACAAAATATCGATTTGATAAACATTTGCGCAAATAATTGTGCGACATAAAAAAATTCAGCTACCTGGTTTTTATTCTCTTGGGCCTCGGCTTTCATAAAAAAATATACTTGTTGAGGTAGCGGTAAATTTTCTATTGATAAATTCTGATTTTAGAATGTGTGTGCAAAAACTAAAAAATTGGTTGAAGGCTGGTGGCCTCAGTTGCCTGAATGGTTGAAGGCTGGTGGTCTCAGTTACCTGATTGTTTGAAGGCTGGTGGTCTCAGTTACCTGATTGGAAGTCTGGTGATCTAGGGGTCTCGTGATGGTCTGAGAGGTGCACGTTAAGTTGGTGAGTTAGAACACAGCGAGTCAACTTCCCTCCCATCCACCATGTGCTTTATTTCTCTTTATGTGGGTGTATAGGTTGTGTTATTGTTCCTTGTTGGGGAGCAGTTTGGGGTCCGTGAAGGTGGTGAAATTGGGGATGGTTATTAGGTGTGGAGGCCCGTGTTGTTAAGGAGTCCTCATATTCTGGGTGCAGTCAATCAGAGTTTGAACCCTATGTTATACATGTGACGCTGTTCTGCAATAAAAATAACTTTTGGACTTACTCCATTTTCTGAGTGCTGGTGATCTTCATCGTTATCATCTCTGAACCTGAAGTCAGGTTAAAGTCAAGTCAGATCTGGAGTCAGGGTCTCTCTAGTTATTCAGGAGTTGTCCCTGAGCTGCTTTTGCAGCGGGGGAGCTTGTCAGGGACCGGAGCACCTCCAGGTGGCACTGTGGCGCTGGAACTAGATCCTGCAGTTCCAGTGCTCACCTGCAGGTGTCTCCAGCCAGTAGCTGTTAGGTGCCAGACCCCCTCTGGGTGGCACTGTGGTACTGGAACCTGCAGTTCCGATGCTTACCTGCAGGTGTCTTCCAGCAATTAGTCACCATCTGGTGCTGGTCTGGGGAGGTATTTAGCCTCTCCTTGCAGTGAGGCCTGTGCTCCAGTATTGTTGCCATAGCCTGTATCATGTTCCTGCTTTGGACCTGACTCCTGACCCTTACCCCTGAGGTCTCTTCATCAATGGTTCTCCCCTTGTTGTCCTGCTCCCCAGGGTTTGCCCTGTTGTCTCCGTGGTATAATTATTACTTGTATTTTTATATGTTACTTGCGGGTGTTGGTGTTTTTCGGAGTAGCTAATAAACTATAGTTCATAATCATTATTTGGTGTGGTCACATATTTGGTTCTCCTGTATAGATACCTGCACGGTATCTTGACAGACCTGTTAGTGGAATGTTCTGCAGTCATGGTTTTTGGGTAGAATGAGGGTGCCTTCACAGCCCTCAACATACATATCAGACTGAGTTGACAATATAGGCTCAATTCACAAAGGTAAAACACTAAGGGGTCTATTCACTAAGCTGCCGTAGGCAGCCGAGTGAATGAACGAGCCGAAGTGAAGTGAGCCGAACGCTGTTCGGCTATTCACTTCAGGCTTGTAGGGCTGATTTCAGTCGTATATAGGCTGAAATCAGCCGTACATCGGCTTGCTTCACGCGGCTTCGCGCGAAGTGCAGAAGGAGTTCTTCTGCACTAAGGAGTTCTTCTGCACTAAGCCGAACCTCCGGCAGGCTACTCGCTGCTGTTTGGCCTATTCTCATAGATGCCGAACAGCAGGGAGTGAATAGCCAAATGCCGCCGAGCGGCATTCGGCTCGGCTATTTTGCTCGGTACCTCTGTGGTACCGAGCAGAATAGAAAAACAGTTAAAAGAGTAGTAAAAAATAAAATAGAAAACAATTGGGCGGAGCTAGCAGTGACAGCTAGCTCTGCCCAACTGTTTTCTATTGGCCGGCCGGTTCTGCTGCCGTCACAATTTTAAAAAAAACCACCATAGGAATGCATAGCTAGATTCCTATTGGCTATTTCGTTTTGCAATAGCCAATAGCAAACTAGCTATTGCACCCACCCTCTGCTGCTGTCAATCACTAGAGGGGACCTGATGGAGAACTTCAGGTCCCCTCTGCTGATTGACAGCAGCAGTGGGCGGGTGCAATAGCTCTCTAATAGCGGGAGACTCCCAGAGCGTCTGCGAGAATTGGGCTGTCAGGAGATCAGTGTCCTTGGTTGCCTGGTAACCAGGGAGGCTGATCTGTCTGTGCAAGTGGCCGGAGCCAGCCGTGAGATGATGGCTGGCTCCGCCTAGCAGTCAGTAGCAGGCTGTCGGCTGGCCATTGGCCGGCCATTCGGCCAGCTTCGGCTCTCACCTCGGCTCAGTCGAGCAGAGGCATAGGCCTTCGGCTCGACTGAGCCGCTCGGCCAACTTCGGGAGCTGTACAGGCTATAGTGAATAGCCCATACAGCAGCCCTTCGGTTCTACTGAACTGAAGGGGTCCTGGGGCCGAAGCTAGCCGCAAAGCTACGGCTAGATCCTTCGGCAGCTTCGTGAATAGACCCCTAAGACAATGCCCCTTATTTTTTTTTTAAAGTGACAGTTATTTTCGGCCTAGTCCAATGAGATTGTAAAATGACAGTCACATGACTTGAAAATAAAGATACTTATACGCAGAAGTCAAATCTCATTGGACTAGGCTGAAAATAACTGTTACTTTTTCTAAAATAAGGGGCGTTATCTTGGTGTTTTAGCTTTGTAAATTGAGCCTTATGTGTGTTATCGTATGTTTTTCTATCCCATATTTTGTGATAAAAAGCCACTTAAAGCCATTTTATAACCAATTTTGTGCGGTCTGTTTTTTTGGGGGGGGTTGAGTGGGTGATAATCTTGGGGTGTGTGTTGGCTTTGCAGGGGTGGCAAGAAGATCTGAGGACCTATGTCTTACCAAAGTCGTGTCCGCGACATCATCTTCCTTCTTTGTAAATCGGTGCCACACGGACTTCAAGGCACTCTTTGATTTCGGTTTAGGCGTCACGGGTGCCTCAGGTTCCTTGGTGGAATGTTCCAGAAGTTTTTCCTATGGGAGAGGAAGGAACATTTGTTACAATGATGCAGAATTTACGCACGGTTAGACCACATTCTGCAGACAGATCCACCCCTCACAGGAAGCACCCAGCATTCTCTCTGCCACAGGGGGTCCTTAAAGGGTATTCTCTCACTTCCTGTCACAGTAACAAAGGGTTCAGGAAACAGGTGAAAATCTCCAGTGGACACATAGAAAGCAATGAAAAGCCGACGGGTGCTAAAAGTATCTTTTATTTCACTACATGTTTGAGACTTACTCTTACTTCCTGTCTGGTAAAACAGGGACAGGAAGTGAGTAGAAATCTCTCCAGGGAAAGAACCGGATAGGAGTAAAAACGGGGATAACCCGCTTCACACTCATTGGTTGGTGCGCCGGCTGGATCATACTTCACGCTGTGCCCGGAACAAGGTGAGGGGAGCAGCGTGAAGCATGCAGGGCCCAGGACAAGAGGAAGAGGTCCCGGTACTGATAATAGCGGTTACCGGGATATTAAATATCCTGGTAATGGGCTGTTACTACGGGCCCCGTCCTCCTGTCCTGGGCACCCTCTAAGTGGCGGAACTCCAGTGCCTGGTCGCAGCTGCGACCCTGGTAGTTCCGCCACCTATACAAAGTCATGGAGGTAATATTGAAAAACGTTTTTGTACTTGACCGTGTCCATAAACAAAATCGAGGGGGTAACTGGGATACGTTCCTGCTACAGAGAGAATGCAGGTGGATAGATTGTCGTTTGTTTTCTATTGGTACTCCATCAGAATCTCTAAATTTCCAAAAACATACGTAAGCAGAAATAAGAATGTATTATTTAGAAAATATTTATAAAGATCAAAGATATAAGCTTTGAAAACATTCGGAAGTATACATTTCTACATAGCAATTGTTTGGATCTCTGAATATGGGTACCGATTAGACATGTGCGATTCGTTTCGTTCCTAATCAAAATTCGTCCGAATTTTCCGATATTGCCGCACGGCCCCATCGATTGATTTAGCCGCGGTCGTGTTCGGAAACCGCGCAATCTGCCCACGCGCGACTAGGGTGACATTAGAAAATAATGTCACCCACAGGGCAGTCAGTTCACACCTTGGCGACTCCCGACCGCGCAGCAATCCGCGCAGAATTCTGCACGATTGCCGCGCGGTGAGGTGTCCCTTAGGGCCTGTTCACACGACGTCCGTTTTCTGTGCTGACCTGATCCGTACGCTCCTGCACTAAAAATGCATCCCAATGTATCCCTATGTGTTTTATGGGCTACAAATGGGATCCAAGGCCAGATATCCCACAAGGCCGCCGAGGCCTGGCCTTGGGGCAGCAGGGAGTATAGGGGTGGCAGGGAGTAGAGGGGCGGCACAGCTGCCAGATGGGTAGTTTTAGCCAGTCTTCAGGCATGCAGGGCTAAATGTACAGCTGCTTGTTTTGTACAATCGATCTTGGCGATGTATCCAGCCTGCATGGTCCGCCCCCACCTTCCCTGGCTGCCTCTGTCCACGCCGGGGTTTTCGGGGATTCCCCGCTTTTCTGGGGGACCCGAGACCATGACAATCACTTCAGGATGGAGAGCAGAGCAGAGAACACTCCGTCCTCCACTCTGCTCCGTGTAAACAGTGAAACGAGAGAGCTGCACTCGCACCCTTCCCCTCTCAGCTGTCACAGGAGTTCCTGTCACCTGTCACCACTACAACAATTAAAACAGTAGTAAAGAAATAAATTTTAAAAAATTGAAACCCTGCCGCCATCTGGTTGCCATTCTCCATTGGTGGGTAGGGGGGTTTGGCAGGGAGGGGGGCGTATTGAGGAACCCGGCCTTGGGGCAGCAGAGAGAGTAAATCCAACCCTGATCGGATCAAGAGGCATCAATTAAGGTAAGTCCTTACAGCAGCATTGGGGGGGGACTGTGACTTTAATGTCACTTTAATTGCCAGTTGGAGTGATTATTATTATTATTATTACTACCTGTGTTTTTGATGCGTTTTTGTGCTTAAATTCTCCGCATAGGAAGACGGCGCTCAATGATGTGACAGCAGATATTGCTCCTCATAACGTCCCATAAACGTGCCACAGAAATGCAATGAAAAACCGTACTGGTCCTGTTACCAGGGATCCCAACCTGCAGGGGGATGGGGGGGAGGGCACCTCCCTGAAATAATGGCAGATAGCAGGGGGAGCTAATGCTTCCCTTGCTATATGCTGTTTTTTTTTTTATTCTGACAGCTCCTTCCGTCAGAATAAAAAAAACAAAAGACTGCATAGCAATGAATTGCTAGGCTGTTATTGGCTATTTCAATTTGCAATAGCCAATAGCAAGCTGTCTATTGCACCTGCCCACTGCTGCTGTCCATCAGCAGAGGAGGACCTGAAGTCCTCCTTCAGGTCCTCCTCTGCTGATGGACAGCACCAGTGGGCGAGTGCAATAGCTAGCTTGTTTTTGGCTATTGCAAATTGAATTCAAATAGCCAATAACAGGCTAGCAATTCATTCCCATGCAGTCTGTTTTTTAGTTTTTTATTCTGACGGTGGCCGGCGGCTCCAGTGTCAAAAATAAAATCAAATCAAATAGTAGGGAAAGGTTTACTTTGCTAGATCGAGCAGAGTAAACCTTTCCGGGATCAAATGTTTCTCTCCCGGGCGTCTGGGAGCCGCTATCTCATACCAGGAGACTCGTGGAACGTCCGGGAGAGTTGAGATGTGTTAATTCGAACTGGTCCTGTTATTCCATACTGGTCCTGTTAGTCCGTACTGGTCCTGTTAGTCCGTACTGGCCCTGTTAGTTTAAACTGATCCTGTTAGCCTGTACTGGTCCTGTGAGTCCGTACTGGTCCTGTTAGCCCGTACTGGTCCTGTGAGTCCGTACTGGTCCTGTTAGTCCGTACTGGTCCTGTTAGTCTGTACTGGTCCTGTTAGTCTGTACTGGTCCAGTTAGTCTGTACTGGTCATGTGAGCCCGTACTGGCCCTGTGAGTCCGTACTGGTCCTGTTAGTCTGTACTGGTCCTGTTAGTCTGTACTGGTCCTGTTAGTCTGTGTTGGTCCTGTTAGTTTGTACTGGTGCAGTTAGTCCGTACTGGCCCTGTGAGTCCGTACTGGTCCAGTTAGTCTGTACTGGTTATGTGAGTCCGTACTGGCCCTGTGAGTCCATACTGGTAATCTTTGTCCATACTGTTCATTAGAATTGGATATTTAAAAAATCGGAAAAACAAAATCAGAATCAAGCGAAACGTACATGTCTAGTTTTCAGTGCAGTACGCCTAAAACAACAAAAATGATGCGTATTTGTATTGGGGGGTGCGGCCTAGGAGGCAGGGGGGGGCAGAAGCTCAGTAAAATTTGGGAAGCGGTGACTTAGAGGAAGTCAGGGGGCGTGTCTGTGACTCACCTTCATGGGTTCAGATTGTGCCATTGTGGACCTGCGGCTGAAAGTATTATTTATTGGAAACGCCGCTCTCCCACTGCGTATATGTGGGATCTTCAACAGGATCAGGCGAGATAAGCGGGCGTCACCCTGGTGATATCATATAGCAACAGAGGCCTAGTGTTTCCATGGAAACCAGGCAGGGCAAGGGATCGGTCACATGACAATTTACCAACATTACTGTAATGGTTTTGCATTGGATAGAACTGTACTCAGACATCCCAAGTCTCCCGGACGTTCCGGGAGTCTCCCGCTATTAGATAGCGGCTCCCGGACGACCGCAAGAGAGACATTTTATCCCGTAAAGGATTGAAACCTTTCCGGGTCTGCTGCGCTCACTAGTTCGGCTTCGGCTGAGTATGAATAAAGTTTAAGTTGTAAGAGAAAAAACGTTCGTGGCTGGTCAGTGGGAGGGGTTTAGGCACGGCAGGGCAGCCTGTGATTGGCTGGAGACAAAGGTCCCAGAGCTAGCTCTGCAGACACCTTGTCATGTAAACACCTTGACACCATGATTGGGCATGCTGGGGGTAACCAATAGCAGCCTAGCTATTCATTCCCCTGCTATTTAGTTTTTTTTTATTCTGACGGTGGCCGACGGCCACTGTCAAAATAAAAAAAAAAAAACAGAGAAGGTACCTCCCTGAATTGAGAAGGGCACCTCGCTGAAATAAGGTTTTGCAGGTTGGGATGTCTGTGTACTGGAGTGTAACTTTACTACCCTCGCTCTCTTCTGATTGGCAGCTGTGTTGTACTATGAGCCAATCAGAAAAAGAAGCTTGTGTGTTTCAAATTGGTCAGGCTGCTCCGCCAATCCAATTGTGTATGATTATATGTTAAGGAGACCCTGTTACCGATGTATCACCCGTTGGCACCAGCCTGAGTGCGTTGTGCGCACAACACGTGTGTCTGCGTGTGTTGTGTAAGGGCGGTGTAATGTGTTGTTACAATGCATCGCACTGTTTACTTTAAAAAAAAACTTTATTGAATGTCACAAAATGACAAACTATTCAAATCAATGCACATCTGCCCGCGGTTGCCTACTGTGGTGTTATTTTGTGCATTGAGGTGTGTGAGAATGCAGACATGCGGCATTTTTACACAATGCGTGCCAATTGTTTTCTATGTGCTCTGGCACCAGCCTGCTCTGATCAAGGCAACCCAACAAACTTGGCATCAAGGTAAAAGCAGAGACAGATCAGGTATTGTAAATGCTTCCGTGCTGCGTTTTTCCTTTTGATGACTTTTTATTCACTCACAATGGGTGGAAATTTATCAAAGCTGGAGCAGACAGAATCTGGAGCAGTTGCCCATGGCAACCAATTTGCATCTCCCTTCGGTTTGCTCAGGTAAGATATGAAAATGAGACAGAGAAGCTGATTGGTTGCAGTGCAAGTCTGCTCCAGATTTTGTCTGCTGCAGATCTTGATAAATCCCCCCCAATATGCCTCCAAACATGCTCAAAAAATCTGACTACTTTAGGAAGAGTCAATTGCCTAGCACAGCCCCCCCCCCTTCTTGTATGTCATAGCCCCTCCTCTTGTGGGAGTGTCTAATTACCATATGCGCTGTTTCAGCTCCTTCACCCCTCTTTTCCCTACGTAAGCTTTTATGTAGCTGCCAGGGGTAGAGTGAAGGGGGATTTTACAGAGCAGGGGTAGGTAACCTTGGAACTCCAGCTGCTTTGAAACTAGGGTTGCCACCTGTCCAGGATTCACCCGGACAGTTCGGGTTTTGAGTTCTGTGTCCAGGTTTCATGGCAGAAGAAACCCGGACCCAAGATGCTAGGCAGACAGGCGCAACCAAAATTAAAATAGAGGCTACTGACCCCCCACTGAAAATAGTCACAACTGTGATATATATGAATCGGCGAGCTATTTACATATGAATAAACTACGACTTATTCTCCCAAAAACTGTCCGTGCGTCGCTAGTGTGTGTTCGGGTTTCACTTAAAGAAAAGGTGGCAACCCTATTTGAAACTTCAAATCCCATCGTGCATCTGCCTCTTGCTGATCCAGCAGCAGGCTCAGGGATTTGGGATGACTACACAAGGGCGGCATTTACATTAAAAGCAAATACGATCTTATAAGATTTCAATTGAAATTAATGGTCTGGTGACAGGTCCTCTTGCAGCAGTGTGTGCCGAGTTCCCCATATATATTAAGGCCAAAATAAAATATACAGTGTGTAGATGTTTAGTTTTTATTGGGTAAAGGTTAGAGTAGCTTCCAGGTTTTTATTGCTGCTTTTGTTCCTGTCTGGGGAATTACAAGGGATGGGCTCGATGGTCGAGCTGAGCGTGAGTTCGACTCGAACAATTGGCTGTTCGTGTGTTCGGCAAACAGACTGTCAGGGCGTTCTGCGGGCTGTTCGCCAGCTGCACACCACGCACAAGGCACTGTGCCTTGTGAGCCCTGATTGGCTAAAGCCTTGCACCTGACCACAGGTCAGGTGCAAGACTTTGCCCAATCAGGGCAAAGAGGACAGTGAGAGCCATGATTGGGCAAAGTCATGATGACTCTGCCCAATCATGTCTCACCCTGTTACAACTGTAAACAGTTGGGCGGAGCTAGCTGTCACTGCTAGGTCGGCCCAAATGTTTATACGTTACCGGCATCCGTCGAAATGCCATTGTGCGGCGGGTGTTCATCGCAGCGATGGGACGGCGGTCGTCTGTTTAAAAAAAAAAAAAATTATATTTATTTTTTATTGTTTTATTTTTTATTTCGTTGAGTCGTCATCGTGGACAACGCTGGACGTCGTGATTGACCCTGGATTACGTCGGTGGATCCATTTTTCTTTTTTAATAAAAGACTTGTCAAAAACTTTTGTTTCTTTTCCAAATAAAAGATTTTTTCAAAAGTCTGGACTTTTTATTTACAATTTGATTTAACCCTTCAGTGAATGAGTAGGGGTACAAGTCCCCCTTAATCATTCACAAGGGGGGGGAAGGTGGCATCTGGGCATTTATTAAAGGGGTACCCTGATGTGAATAAGCCCCCCTGCCCGCACCCCCACAACCAATGCCCCAGGGCTTGTGGGGAAGAGGCCCTTGTCCCAATCCGCACGGGGGACAAGGTGCTTTTCCAGGGGCGACCCTGGAAAAGCACCCTCCTAGTGCTGAGGTAAAGACGGGGTCACGTCGGGTAAAAAGACACCAAACATGTCAAGCCTTAAAATTGTGTGGGCGTGCGTTTTTTTTTCAACAGGCGGACGGCAACTGGTTAATAAGGACAACAGAATCTCTGTATTCTGTATCTCTTATTTAACCTAAAATGTAATTCCTTAGACAAATGGAAATTCCTGACTAATCCCCTTCCTCCAGGTAGAGTATAGTACATCCAAAAGTCTTCAGCGATATCCACCGGTGTCATTACTCGCACTCTGGGGAGACCAACACCGGTGGATATCGCTGAAGACTTTTGGATGTACTATACTCTACCTGGAGGAAGGGGATTAGTACAACAAGTCAGGAATTTCCATTTGTCTAAGGAATTACATTTTAGGTTAAATAAGTCAGAGATTGGGAAGTTCTGCTGTCCTTATTAACCCTCTAAACCCTCTACACAGTCAGTGATAGATCCAGCAACAGTGATTTTCCATTATTTGGGAAGTGTGCGGGGCCGTCTGTATGAGTGGGATTGTGAATGGTTTTGGACAACATTGTCAAAGGTTTTTAACTGTGAGGAGAGACAGCCAGGAGAGAGAGAGAAGAGAGTGAGGAGAGATAGCCAGGAGACAGAAGACACCTCCTTGCTCCCTGAGTCCCATCCACCCTCCGTTTCCTGTGCCTCCTCCATGCACTCAAGTCAACACCAGGACCCGGTGGTTGCCCCTGTCCACCTTACATCATGACACCCTGTGTCCAGGCTGGCCTTAAACCCAGACACAGCACACACAGGACTCAAACCCCGGACTGTCTGGGTAAATCCTGTGTAGGTGGCAACCCCACCTGGGCCACCCAGAGCAGCAGGGGACCCCAAAAAGCACTGTGGGAATAGGGAGGTGTGTGTGGGGGGGGGGACGCCACATTTGCAGGATGCTACAAGTGGTCTGGGCAGCTGTGCAGCCACCCGAAACACTTGTATTGAGCTAGCTTCGCCTGCTGAAGAAAACAATACCAAGATCATGACAGCAGCAGCCATGATCTTGGTATAGGGAGGACATACAGGTACGTCATATGGCCCTGAAGTGGTTAATAAAAGTTGCAAATTTGGCAGAATAGTTAAAATGACATTAACATGTAAAAGCTCATACAAGGTTTCATCGATCGGGTTCACATAAACCTCAATCGCACAGCTGAGACATTTCCTATAGAAAAGAGAAACCTATTACCAATAAAAACCAGTGACAGACTATGGGAACAAAGAGGGGATCGGGCTCCATGAAAAGGAATGATGGATCGCGGCTAAACTATCTCTCGAGTTACAGCGCGGGGGTCTGCGAAAGCTGATTTCAAAGTCAATAGTGCATCGGCGCGGCATTATCCCCCTGCCTGGAGCCGGGGACTCGGAGTTTAGCCTAATACAGAACATTTCATGAAACAATTGTAACCGCTAGGTGCGGAACAAAAGAAAGGCGCGCTGACAGATGGAGAATTCGGTGGCTTTCCGCAGGTGATTCATGGAAGGAAAGGCAATTTCTTTCTCCTTGATATTTCCAACAAACAGAGAGGAGCGGAGAGAGGCCTCATCGCTCACCGATGGGTGATAAGAACATGGCACGGCGGATGACAAGCAAATGCTCTGAGGAATCAGACTGGAAGATAGTGTTTCTCCGTGACGCTTGCTTCCCCATTTTGCTCAGGAGCACAATTCAATCTTCGCTACAGGAAAACACGAGCAGCGGCTGAAGGCGATTCCGTGTCTTTGACAAAGGAAGAGATAGTTTGTTTCAGGTGCCATTGATTGCCCATAACTGGCACCGTGTTGTTCTGTAATTATAAGGAGGTGCCACATAAACGCTTATTACACGAGCTGAGGTCTATGGGCATAGATGACATGGTGTGTACATGGATAGAGAACTGGCTACAGGAACGTGTCCAAAGAGTATCGCTAAATGGCTCCTTTTCAGATTGGTCTATGCAGGGCTGGATTTACTCTCCCTGCTGCCCCAAGGCCAGGTTCCTCAACGAAGCCCCCCT
>NW_017307663.1:408109-420905 GCF_000935625.1 Nanorana parkeri | reverse complement strand
CCCCCCATGGAGAGTGGCAGAGCTGCAGGCTGCATACAAGTGACATCACCAAGATCACTTGTACAAAACAAGCAGCGGCTTCCCCGCTGTACATTTAGCTCTGCTTGCTCAAAGCAGGGCTAAATGTAGAAAACAACTTCCCACCCGGTGCACAACACTGCATGTTCCGGGTTTGGCCCGGTGCATGGAACTGCATGTTCCGGGCATCGGTGGATAGGAATTCCACACCCCTGCTGCCCCAAGGCCAGGCCTTGGTTGGCCTTGTGGGAAATCCGGCCCTGGGTCTATAGTTGAGAGTGGCTTTTGGGGTTAAAAACAGGCAAGCGGAATACACATTAATGGGAACTCCACTAGGGAAGTCAGAAATGGAAAAAGATTTGGGGGTCATTGTAGACCACAGATTGAATAATAGCTTGCAATGCCAGGCTGCGGCAAACAAAGCGAGCAGAGTACCTTCTTGTATCAAAAAGGGAATATACTGTGGAGACAAAGCAATAATTTTACCACTTTATAGATCACTGGTTCGGCCTCATCTGGAGTATGCGGTCCCGTTTTGGTCACCAATCCACAGAAAAGATATACTTGAGCTGGAGAAAGTCCAGAGAAGGGCAACCAAACTAATTAAGGGGCTGGAGGGCCTAAGCTATGAGACAAGGTTACTAGATTTAGACTTGTTCCCGCTCGAAGTGAGGAGATTAAGGGGGGACATGATTTTGATGTACAAAATGTTTGGTGGTGATGGAAACATCAGCAATAAACTATTTACAGTAAACTCCATAACAAAGACTAGAGGCCACCACCTGGAACCGGCGGAGAAAAAAATGTAACCACAAAAGGCGTAGGGGCTTTTTTTTTAGTTAGAGCGGTTAAAGTCTGGAACTCGCTGCCACAAGCAGTGGTATCAGCTGAGAGTATTGAATCATTCAAAAAGCATTTAGATACCTTCCTCAGAGAATGCAACATACAGGGGTACAGGTACACTTAAAAACAAGGACACACAGGGACTCGTGTACACACATATATACACATGCACAATCACACACAGACACACAAAGGTTGAACTTGATGGACCTGTGTCTTTATTCAACCTCAAATACTATGTAACTATGTGTTGGGCTTCCTCTTCAGAGTCCGTTTATATCCTCCACACTACCGCTGAGTATTAAACTGCATTCACTATAGCTATAGAAGAATAGGAGGACACAGGATATGGTACGCTTTAAACTTTTCTTTTATGGATGTGTCGCCGTGGCAACATTAGGATGGAGACAATCATTGAATAGTTATTTAGCTTGTTTGCAACAATAATGCCGTGTTATTAACACTATTGATAACTGGTAACCGCTCTGTATGACAGGAGCAATGGCCAGGTAGCTTAGTAACACACAGAACTAACCAGTTTTTGGTTTGGGAGACAACTGAAACTGTTGAACATGCCTGGAATTAACAGTGGCTTAGTGGTTAGCATGCCTGCTGTGCAGCACTGGGCTCCTTGGTGTAAATATCAACCAGGAAACCACCTGCATGGAGTCTGCATGTTCTCCCTGTGTGGGTTTTCTCCGGGTACTCCGAAAACACGATGAGAGGCTAATTGGCTGCTGCTTCACAAGGGGGGTGTGGGTGGTACGACCTGAACCCGGGTGACACCATTGCAGGGGTGACACCAACATGACTGACAGTCATGTTGGCGTCACCTGCTCAAAAAAGTTGGGCACTCGGTCATGGACCGAGAGCCCGACAGTGCCAGGAGAGAGGACGTCCCGTTTCTCTCTGCCGACGTCCATCACCAAGATGGCCACCGGCAGGCATCAATTAGATGGCCGTGCATGTGCAATGACGTCCCAGGGGGGTGTCACCCGGCCTCCACTCCAGGTGACACCAGGCCTTGGGACGCCACTGGATCAATCCACCCATCCATTATCTGTCTGTCTATCCATATATCTCTATCTATCTATCTATCTATCTATCTATCTATCTATCTATCTATCTATCTATCTATCTTTTTCCTATATTTCTCAGTCTCTTGTCTTTTAGAAGATTCTACATTTTTGCATGTTCCCCCTGTGTGGGTTTTCTCCGGGTACTCCGGTTTCCTCTCATCCTCTTCTAGAAGACTCTACATCTTATAAAGCCTGTTTAGTGTACACAGAATGTGTTTCTACAAGGCTGTCATCCTACAACCTCGCAGGGACGTATGAAGAGCCTTTCTAGGAAATAAGATGAAAGCCATAAGATAAGGGAGTGTGATGGTGTCGGGCACAGCGCGGTCTATGAAGCATACTTTCTGCAGCAGCAGATTCTAGAAGTCACGTCTCCAGATACGGCATTTCGTCTCCAATTTATTTCTTTTTCTTCTAAAAACCGAAAATAGGAGAAGGAGAAGCTGACAAGGAATGTTTAGAGGTTTTTCACATAATTAATTGCAAATGATGGCGCAATTTATTTTTGCAGGTGTGATGCGGGGGATGAGTAATTAATCTACGCGTGTGATCGATTGATTTCCAATCCTACCTAGAACTCATTACACGGCTGCAAGACCCAAGAACTCATTAAAATGGCAGTCACCGTACGAAAGCGTCAACACTCATCACCGGACTGGCCAGTCACACAATTCTCATCATCCGCTACTTTAAGGTAACACCAATCCCAAAATTGTCTGTGTTAAAGAGTTTCCTGTTTATACTATTATAAGAGGCAAAGTGGGTCCTTTAGGCCTGGTTCACACCTGGGCGTTTTACAGCGCGTTCCTACGCTCTGTAAAACGCTCAACATGTGAAAACCAATGATTGCCTATGGGCATGGTTCCCACCTGGGCGTTTTAAAGCGCGTAGGAACGCGCTGCAAAACGCCCTACGCCCAAAGAAGTACAGGAGCTTCTTTGGGGCGTATTTGCTACGCATATCCATTGGGATACAGCCAGGTAGCCCTCGGAAACGCGCGGTTGTTGCGTGTTTTTTTTACAGCGAATCGCGGTAAAAACGTGCGACAAACGCGCATATTCGATATGCCTAGGTGTGAACCCAGCCTTAATGTAAATAGCACTCCCTAGTTGTCTCTGTAGAGTGTGGCCATTCTTTGGTCCCATCAATGTCGCACTGGACAAGCTCCAAATGGAAGTAGAGGGGAGGCGCTGGAATTGGGGGATATCAGTTCATAGAAAGAAAAAATAGAGTCTTAAGAAAGGCCAAAAAAATCTCCAGTGTGCAGCTTTACACAAGTCGGAGCCCCCCCGCTCCCCAGTATAGAGGTCACCTAGCTTAAGAAATCCACAGGTAGCCAAATCAGAAAAGAGCACAACTAATGTTCCAGGAGTCCAAAATGTATTCTATTGACTAGGGATGTTCAGATACCAAGTACCATACTCGGTACAAGTACTAGTACAGATCATTTTCAAGCTCCAGGACTACACTAGAGAAAAACTCAAAAGTTTGGAGGCAGCTGTCATTTTTCAGGAACACACGGAGCTCCTGGGATTTGTGCATCCCCATTTTAATGCATTATTTTTTTTAATAAACATATATAAGTGATGCACCGATACCATTTTTCCAAGTACTGATACTTGCCCATGTCCTCACAGACACAAGTACGGATACATTGTTGTTTATTGTCATGTGACAGTTTTTTCTAAAACAATACAGACTATGATTTCAGGACAGTGGTGGAGCGCCAGAGCCCGGTCCCAGCTGCAACCTCTGCAACCCTGGAAGTTCTCATGAAAATGCCAAGTATCGGAACCGGTATCTGTACGAGTATCTGGACATCCCTACTATTGACCCACGTATATCACAAAGACAACATAAAGCAGCCAACACATTTTGGGGACCAAATGATCCTTCTTCATCAGGGATTTGACAACAGTCTCAAAGAACCTGGACTGAAAGTCCAAGTCATTAAATCAGAGCTAGGGGTATTAAAGGTGACACTTGGAGTCGGCCACATAAGGCAGCACTGGACAGGCCAGCCACCAAAGATTCCACCACCCTCTCCAGCTGATGACCAGTCATAATACAACCTCTCTGCCTGTGATGACATAGGCCTCTTGGTCATCAAGCTGTAACTGCTGTGCCATGCACTGGCTGAGCAGTTCTCTCTGTTAAGGTGTTTGTAACCCCAAGAAATGTTTCCTCTTGTTCCTCTTCCAGTTACCAGGTGGCAACACTTAGCACACAATCCTATTTTTATGCCAGCGTTGTCAACCCAGTGTGCACTCTGGAACTCAGGCTACAGGAAGCCACCCCAATGTGCAGTCTTCCTGTAGACCTCAGTAGTCAACTGGAGACATCACAGGCAGCCACAGCCCCTGGACCACGAGGGTATTTAAAGGGCAGAGACTGGGAGATGATGATGTTGGCTGAAGCTGAGCACTGTAAATAAGCCTCTACCCACAACGCCTGGAGCTCCAAGTGCAGATCACTATTAGATGGCTGAAAAAAATCATCTATTTGGAACTGCTCTTGTGCCAAAACAAAAAACATAGCTTCCAGAAATAGAAAGATAGACTTAATCCTGCCCCTGTACAAAGCATTAGTAAGACCTCATCTGGAGTATGCAGTTCAGTTTTGGGCTCCATTTCACAGAACAGATGTTTGGGAACTGGAGAGAGTGCAGAGAAGGGCAACTAAACTGATGAGAGGCATGGAGGAGCTCAGCTTTGAGGAAGGACTAGTTGAACTGAATTGGTTCTCTCTTGAGAAGAGGCGATTAAGGGGCATATGACCACCATCTATAAATACGTAAATGGACCATATAGTGAGCTGGGTGCCAAATTATTCACTGTAAGGTCACTGTAAAGGAATTTGCCAATAGCAAAATCAGTGATTTTGATGCAAAATTAATTTCACCAACATCGTCACTCCACTCGTCTCCAGTTGTAAGGCATTTAAAACGGACCCTAAAAAAATAAAAATACTATGTCCATTTCTAAGAGCACCCCACCCCTTTAAAAATGTAGAATACATGCAGAATACAATATATCCTCATTTACATCCAATTGTCAGTAAGAAATCAATTCTAACCTGGAATAGAATACTCTCTATGGAGGTTCATGAATACATTCATATCCTATTGTTAGCCCTCAGATGCATGCTTCCTAACCTCTGTGAACGGTGGTGTCTATCTCCATATAGGCATTGTTGGACTTGGAGATAGTGTTGAATCATCTCCACTCCTCACAGCCTCCTCAACTGTAGGGTGCATCTCTAAACCCTGTCCCCTGGTCTACTTTAAGTGCCCATATAATGCTTTGTGAATGTGCGTTGAGCTAGTCCATTGAAATTAATTGGCTGCCAAAGCACCCAGGCATGATAAAAATCTCACCTGACCCTTCTTTTCTTACACAGTGTAGTATTGCACAGTGCAATGCAGCTTCTTTGCCTTAGTGCATTGGGGTGCTGTTCAAAATGAATGACTCCACCATGCAGTAGTGGATTTTACGTTATTACTGCACATTGCAATGACGTGCACAGTACCATGATGCAATACTCTAAATGGGCCCTAAATAATAGTTAAAAAAAAGAAACTATTCAAAGAAAGATCTGTAAAAAAATAAGTCAAGGCAACTGGACTTGCTGTATTTTTCTTGAAGACGTTTCGCTGATCATCCAACCAGCTTTCTCAATTCAGAATGACTTGTACAAAAAATTATCTGGGAATAAATATGGTGAATGTTGCTCCAATCCACATAATCTGTTAGTCAATACACTGAGGCAACAATTGGTTCACCCAAAAGACCCAACGCCAAAACACAAGATAAATAACATTGTGTATGCTGTACAGTGCAGTAAGGAGTGCTCAGAATTGTATGTCGGTGAAACAAAACAGCAGCTACACCAGCGTACGGCACAGCACAGAAGAGCCAAACCCTCTGGTCAGGATTCAGCAGTATACCTACATCTAAAGGAAAAAGGTCACTCCTCTGAAGACATAGAAGGGGGGGGGGGGGGGGGGGTGAGACATCTATTGTCTGCCACACAGCAATGGTGTTTTAACACCTCCTAGCTACAATTATGCAAATGCGATCAACACCTGGTTGTGACGAAAAGAGTATGTGGATTGGAGCAACATTCACCATATTTATTCCCAGATAATTTTTGTACAAGTCATTCTGAATTGAATTTGAGAAAGCTGGTCGGATGATCAGTGAAACGTCTTCAGATATACCTTTTACAGATATACCATGACCTGGATGAATGAGAACCTTCACAGACATATTAAAAGGAAGGGAAGCACACAAGCCTTTTATACTCTTCCTGCAGGTGTTGGGATGTCAGTGTGCCTCACTGTTGATTCCTGCGCAAGCTGGGTCCTCGAAATCCTGTGCAAATGTGCTCCACTATAGTACATGAGTGCATTTTCTATGCTGCTTGCCTCCATCTCATGGTAGAATTGCAGTGTGAATGGCATCTGGCCAGCCTATAGCTGGGCTGAAGATCTCTAAATTGGCCCCTATATCTGCTGTCCTTTCTCATGTGGCACACAAGGTTCTCTTCCTGCTCTTCATGGGCGGTCCTAATTGCTGCAGCATTCTCCTTTGAGCATAGGCCGGCATGAAGACGCTCCACCAGGGTGTATGTCAGTGGGTTCCGGGGCTCGCAGGAAGTAAGGCTAAGAATTATTCTACCTAGAGGAAGGGCCCAATCCACAGCTGAGTGCCTTTGGGGGACAACTCCAAAAATTTTGCAGTGAAAGCTGGACTTGGGCAATTTTTATTTATTGTTACATCTGGCGTTGGGCTTTAAAGTTCTTTTCTCGGTTCACATTGGACGTCTCTTCGCCGGACCTGTTGCACAGTGAAGAAAAGACAGGACTGTTTGATTTGATGAATGCTTTAGTCAATAAAATAGACCAAAGCATTTTTCTTGTTTCCTTAATGTTGTTTTCACGCTTCGGAGCAATGGAAATCTTTGTTGCAGAGTGGAAACAAGTAATTCTGCTCATCGGCTGATTGTACGCTCCATTTTCTACTCGGAGAGCTAACGTACCGCTTATTAATGCTGCTAAGAAATGATGTGAATGGGTCAGACATCCGAAAATGAGATAACCAGTAACAAGCGGTACAATCCAGCGGAGCTTTTGATGTGGAAGGAGGATTATGGGCATATGGAAGTTGCTGAACTCTGTCCAAAAATAACAAGTAAAAAATCAATAGGCCATTAAAAGATAACACAGCAAAACTAGTTTTGACTGCATTTTTCGTCTTCAGTCCAGAGATTTACCCCGCAATACTTTTTTCTGCTTCTAAATATTCTTAACCTCTGAGCTAAGAAAAAGAGCCCTCATAATGTGGGGCAAAGGGGGCAGTTGCCCTAGGCCCAGTCATTGTTGTTGGGGCCCACATAGGACCTGCGCTAGCATAAGGCTGCATAGGCAGCCACCTGAGGGCGCCGGTGGCACCTTCTCCTGTGTTGGTCAAAATCTTTGCACCGGCCCTGGGCCCAAAGCGGATGCCCCCTGAGCCTACAAAAGATACACACACAGCACCGTTCTGTGATCAGGACTGTATTGTGTTGCTCGGCCCCTGCCATATGCCTCACATGGGGTCACATCTCCCTCTGATGTTTCCTCCTATCTGCTCTGCAGGAGGAGGGCATCGCGTGAGGCGTGGTGGGTAGGAGCAAGGGGGCCCTCAAGAAAATGCCAAGGGTCCATTCAATGTTAAAGACGGCCCTGCTGATGGTGTCTGCAACCCCCCTCTGCCAATCCCTGCACTTGCTTCCAGTAGCCCAAAGGATAAAATTCAAAATATTAACAACCACTTACAAAGCCATCCACAACTCTGCCCCCGGCTATATCTGCAACCTTGTCTCAAAGTATCACCCTACCCGTCCCCTCCGCTCTTCAAAAGACCTCCTGCTTTCCAGCTCCCTCGTCTCCCATGCTCGCCTCCAGGACTTCACTAGAGTCTCTCCCGTCCTCTGGAACTCGTTACTCCAACCTGTCCATCTATCGCCCACTAGACTGCCTTTAGGCGATTCCTAAAGACTCTTCACGGAAGCCTATCCCACCTCAATGTAACCACTCAACCATCACGTTCTCAAACAATTCATCCCCGCGCACCTCCCTCCTCATGTATCACTTCCCCCTCCCTTTTAGATTGTAAGCCCTCAGGGGCAGGCCCCTCCTTACCATCTTGTCTTGAATTTTATTGTGATTTTAATGTCTTCCTTATATTGTAAAGCGCTGCGCAAACTGTCGGCAATATATAAATCCTGTATAATAATAATAATATTAATAATAATGATAGGTTCATACTCCTGCCCCTGCATCTCCCTGTCTAAATACAGATCTGCAGAGAATTACAGGAAGCTAATATAAAGACAGTCAGGTAAATATACTGGCTGTTTGCTTCATGGCAAGGGCACATTACTATCACTCTGCAACACATTTACATTATCATTGCTCTATATTATGAATATGTATCCACGTTGTCTCCCTCTGTTCTTGCAATATATTCTTGTTTACGTTATATGTATAAATCCAACGGCATCAACCACATTAAGATTTACCTTTTACCTCTTATATTTTTGGGAGGGGCTCAGAAGGGGAGGGGCTAATTGCAACAGAACTTTCAATAAATACTACTTGATATACAGAAACAAACAAAAAACCTAGGTGGTGCTGTGTATCAAAAACCTCTAATTATTTTTGTATTGGAAGCGTAATCGGATGAAACGGAGCGTCTTAAACATTTGCCAGAGTTTTGGCTTTAAAAACAGCTTTCTATAAATTAGAGTTACACCGCCGCTGCGTGAGTCTCATTGTTTTGGATTATAAATATCTTTAACTTCCCGTTTCCCAGAGCTGTCTCAGCGCAAAGATACAGTTCTGCCGATTCCGCCAACTTTCCCACCATTTGTCATCACAATGAGGCCACGCGGGGATTGTTGTTTTGCAGTTTGAGCGCAGCAACTCATTTGACCACGCAGAACTTGCTCTGAGCCTCTTTGTATAATCACGATTCCTACAGATCTGCCTTCTATGGGGATGTGTCATGTGTTTTCAGGAACTACAAATTTGCAGCAGCGTTTACTGAAAATAGTTTTTGACGTGGCTCCCCTTTTCAATTGCTTCCTGTGCCATAATGTGTGACATTTTTTATAAATTTTTAAACATTTGGTAAAATTTGGTAAATGTTTGTCAGGGACCAGAGCACCTCCGGGTGGCACTGTGGAGCTGGAACCTGATCCTGCAGTTCCAGTGTTCACCTGCAGGTGTCTCCCAGCAATTAGTCACCACCTGGTGTTGATCTGGGAGGGTATTTGGCTTCAGTATTATGTCACAATACCTGTGGGGACACCCGTGCACGGTATCGTGACATAATATTGAGGCCAAATACCCTCCCAGATAAGCACCAGGTGGTGACCAATTGCTGGGAGACACCTGCAGGTGAGCACTGGAACTGCAGAATCAGGTTCCAGCTCCACAGTGCCACCTGGAGGTGCTCTGGTCCCTGACAATGTTTTTTTTGTAGCCCCCCATCACCCTTTGTGAGGTGGCTACTAGAAATGTAGTGATTGCCAGAGCTGTAGTCAGCCTGGTTGGATTATAGTGGCATTTATTTGGTTAATTCCAGGTGTCCTGGCATTGACTGTACCCCCCTGGGTGGAGTGTGACTCTACTGTAGTGTGGGACAGCCAATGAGGGGCACTGTGATTGTATGTGCAATTCACCAGCCATTCACTGGATTTCTCTCAACCAGTGTTGCATGCCGGGTTATTGTACATATACTGAAGGGAATTGCCATGTGCTCAGTCTTGTCTTTTGCCAGCCATGGATTAGTCCAGGTTGGGGTGCTGTCCAGTCTGCCCTCCAGGCTAAGCATGAGGGTGGGGATGCCGGAGTGCGGGAAGTGTTTCTTTAGGCCTCAAGTAATGGAGGAGGCCTGTGCTGTTGTCAGAGGAAGAGAACCAGGGAAGCTGATGTCTGCTGGAGGTACCCGGAACGTAGGAGCAAGTGCTACCCAAATTCCCATACACTGTGCTGCAAATGAATCTACACTGAATTGTCGAGAAGAGACTGGTGAGTTTGGAGTCTGTCTGTTATACCCTGGATGTCTAGGATCCCTATACCCTCTTTCCAGTGTAAAGATGTTAATAAAAGTTATTCAGCATTGTGCTACTGGAGTGGATATCAGCTTTGCGGGCACTAGAGGAGGGCGGTTAAATGCTAATGGGGTAGCTGAAGACCAAATCCCCTAGACAGACTAGTGATGACCCGGGTTATGCTGGCGGCTCCTTCGGGGGTGAGCGCTAACCTTCTAATGATCATCTGCACACCTGGTAACTTTTATAATTGGAACGCACAAGGAATCAAAGTTCAAAATTGCCACACTCCACAGGATCATTTACCGGGGATCCGGATTCAGAATGTTAGCTGTGTTTTTTTCTTTGCTTTGGAATGCACAAGGGTCTGAAAGGGTTGGGGCCTAGGGTGGCGGCAATAATAAAGGCACGTGTAGGGCACTGGAGCATAATAATAGTGATCTGGAGTTATTAATAGTAGTGAGGCCTCAATGACTTGGAGATAGCTCCCAACTGTCCCTCATTTGGAGGGACTGTCTCTCTTTTGGAACCAAATCCCACTGTCCCTCTTTCCTCCTCCATTGTCCCTCTGTTTTGGCCTTTTACAGCTCTCTATAACAAATGTGATATTTAACTATAAGAAGTGTTTTACTGCACTATACCTTTTACTTAGCCTTTAAATTATTTAATGTATTATTTTGAAAAGCCAAAATAAAGAAAAAGTAGTGATGAAAAAAAAATTGTATTAAACCAATTGTGTTTTGCTCAATAATCATCATGATTCCTGTTACTGGAGGCATGGTAATGGCGTGTCCTTTACTTAGATACTTCATGCTATAATTTGTATTCTTACCCATCTGGCAAAGTTGGTAGGTATGACTTGGGGGTGGGGACAATCAGGGTTATTCACGAAAGGGTGAAGAGATTGGAGAAGGCGGGAGAAGTGAACAATCTAGGACAACATAGCTGATTTGGAACAAATTCTCTAATTCGGCTCACTTTCCAGTTTAGCAATGTGGTCCTAGATTGTTCCCTTCTCCCGCCTTCTCCAAACTCTTCACCCTTTTGTGAATAACCCTGAAAATATTGCAGTTTTTATGGACACGTCCAGAAACAGATATCCGGAAGCAGAAGAGGTATAATACTTACCAGTCCAGTGGGCCATAACATCTACTTGCACTCTTTCAAAAAGCACTTGAAGAGCTACGATGGCTGAAAAAGCTTCAGCAGCTACCACATTTGCAGGTATCTCAAATCATGCGTCAACCCCTGTACCTGTGCCCTGCCATAGATGTTTCAGCATCTGACACAGTTCTAGAGTGTTGGATACCTGCATCATCCCCTGAGTGTTGTGGTTCTTCCTGCCAGAGCTACATCACTATCGTGTCCTATAGTGATGTAGCTACAGCAAGAGGTACCACAACATTCAGGGGATGACTCGGATATCCAACACTCCTAGAATTGTGTCAGATGCTGAAACAACTTCAGCTGCCGTAGCTTTTCAAAAGAACGAAGATGGAGGGACCATTCGTTAGACTGTAAAAGTATGATATCTTCTGCATGCTGGCTTGTTTTTACATGTTATTTTCTGGTGCCAGACTTGCTTTTATATAAACATCTCCAAAGTCTCCCCTTGCCGTTGTTGGCCAAAATCCACATCTGTCCACTTCATCCACAACTTGTTGTAAGGTGCTACAAAATTCTTTAATGGAAGACAAGACCAAGATATCAGAACAGGATGGAAGAAGGTATAAAATTAGGTGACACCATAAACATATCAACAATGTCAGGGGATCAGCATCTCCTTATCAAGCCGGCCTCAGATTTATTGACAATTTGCCCTTTGCTTTGGCAGCTTTCTCGGATATGCTCTATAAATCAAAAATACTTAATCAAGGATGGATTTTTCTCTTTATAGATTGACTGATGTCTCTAGAATTGTGTAGCTTACGTCAAACCAAATGCAAATACAGATGTAGCATGGCTATGGGAGGCATTAAAAAAACTACGACATGTCAACATTTATGGGTCAAAAGGGTTAGGATGAGATCAGATAATTGGTAAAATCTGCTAAACTAATTTGAACCTCCTCCCAGTTTCTTTCTGCATTGCAGGCACACTTCTACATCCAGAAACATGGTCTCCATAACCTTAGTACTGTCAATCTTTCTCTGCTTTAATGACTCTCTGACTGCAGGTCAGGGAATGAGGTCACTAACCTGGACAGGTGAGTATGGGTTTGGTGCAAAAGTTAACAACAAATAGTTCCACAGGACCTTTCTACCAGTTCATAGCATTATAGGAAGGGAGCAGTTTGGATTTCCTGAAGATTGGGCTAGATGTATAAATACCTGGGTGAATGCCTAGTTAAGGTAAATTTTTAGTTTGGCAAGCTGATATAGCACACCTGTAGTCATTACTGTATAGTGGAGAAGCCTATGGAATAGAATGAATAGGCATTTTTTTATAGATCAATCTGGCAATAGCTTCACAGATGTCCTCTGAGGGGACCAAAAAGCCAGGATATGGCTTGTAATGTGTTCTGGCAGGCAGTGACTTTGTCCATTAGGTAATCATTATGTTGTCATAGGACCCCCATAGTAAAATGTACCTCTTTCCTCCATTGACCGATCTTAGGACAATAAGAAAGATTGTGAAGTGAAGTGGAACTGCTAGTGAGGAAATATTCAGGTAAGGCTATCTCCAATTGGAGTGATTTGGGAAAGGGTGCGTGTGTGTGGAGGGGGGGGGGGGGGGGTTCTTCGGCTACCCATGAT
>NW_017307663.1:405388-407992 GCF_000935625.1 Nanorana parkeri | reverse complement strand
TGGGGTGTGGAGGGGGGGGGGGGGAGGGGTTCTTCTGCTACCACTGATGCATTGAACCACTGTGGGCAGACTTTGGATCCACTCTGGAGAGCCAAGGTTGGGGACCATTGTGGGGATCCAGGGGTGTGGACCACTGTGGTGTCAGAAACCACCTGCTACTGCGCATGCGCGGGGTTCAGTTTTCCATACTACGGATAAACTGGCACTTGTGCGCATGCATGCGCCACGGAAACAGCCGTGCAAAAGCGCTCCAAACAGCGCACAGGAAGTGATGCTGTTTCCTGATGAATCAGCCTATTTAAAGCCAGCCTACCTGACTCCAAGTTGCTGGATTGTCTTCAGCTTCCCCTGTGTCCCTTGTGCTTTGATTACCTTGCTGAGTTTTGACCCGGATTGCCCTTGACCTTGTTGATTGCTGCCTGCCTCTGACCTTCTGCTTGCCTTCTTGAACTGCTTCTGTCTCCTGCCTTTGTACCTCGCTGCCCGACTGGTGTGACCTCTGGTTTGTTTGACCATGATCTTGGATTCTGCTCTGCACTCCGCTGCCAGCCTGGTGTTGACTACAGCTCAGCCTGACCTGATCCGGTGCCGGAACTCCAGCTTGCAGGGTGTGATCACCACTGGCACCTGTGCCACCCGGTGTCCACTCAGACTCTGTTTCCAAGTCCAGAGTCTTTGGTACACGAGGTGCAAGAGAAGCCTCCTCCCACATTCAGTCTCCACCCAGGTATGTGACATGTGGTAAGGCAGGATTAGAGATCACTATGAGAAGTCAGGGTTGTTGGCCACTATGGAGAGCCAGATTCTGGAACCACTGTGGGGAGCCCGGGCTGTGGACCACTATGAGGAGCTAGTATTGGGACCATTATGGAAGGCCAGGGTTGAGGGTTACTCTATACATAACAAATACTGTTATGCATAGAGTGACTGACTCGGTGCAAGCAAAAAGACAGACCCGGAGAGACTGAGCGGAGGGGCTACATGACTGGGGGGAGGAATAGTCCCGGGAGAAAGAGTTAAAAATAAAATGGGAATAGCTGCTCTTACCTGATTGGACGTGGGAGTCAGGAGCCGCATGGGAAGGAACCGTGAGGGCTGAGGGACGTCCTCTTTCTGGAAATCGACGAAGGAAACAGGTTGTCCCACCCTCCCTGAATTTTGTGGTTATGGGGGTTGGGTTCTTTTGTCACGGCAGCTTGGTGGGTTAGGGGGTCTTTGGGGGGTCTAGAAAATCGGAGTTGATTACAAAAATGGGGGGCCCTCAACTGGTATGGGTGCTTCCCCCTAATGGTGTCGGATTTGTAAAGGGTGGGGCCTGGCCCCTTGGGAACCCAGAAGGAGTAAGTGTCCTCGACCTGGTTGTGGTGTGGCTGGGGACATGGGTGGAGTGTTAGGAGAGGCCTTTTTGGGCTGTTGGGCACCCAAAGACCCCTTCTCAGGTCAACCATCGTTTACAGTATTATTTGTGTATATTATTTTGTTTATTACTTTGGTTATTGTTAAAGTTGTTTGGTTTAATAAAAGGGCTGCTGTGGCCGTTAAAATCCATGCCGCGCAGTCCGTGTGCTTATTGGGGTTTTGAACGAAGGGACAAAAATTGACGAATCCATCAGTCATGGAATAATATGAGCAATAATTGCTATTTACAAAGTTTATTATTTTCCTGCCCTGCCTGGATCAAGTTTGCAAGAAAGTCTGAGAAAGCCGTGAGATTAGTACCTTGTAAAATAGCAATCCCAGCTGGATTTGTTCAATTTGTAGTTGGTGTTCTGACAAATGAATGGTCCACAGTTCACAGGTACGGATAATTGCTTCTGTTCCACTAGACTACGGATTCACATTCTATACTTGCAGATATCATTCAAACTTTAGTGTGGTTATCGAACTTAATAGCATTGCTGCTCAGGAAGATAGGAGACTCAAATAATTCATTGTGCATTTCTGAGGACATCTATCTATATTCATAGTAATTGTTAAAGCGCCGATTCATGAATTCATTGAGTAGGCATGATCAACCGATAAATTGAAAATTAACCCATTCATCAGATACCGGCCACTCTGCTTTACAGCTAAACTCCTGAAAAGGGAAACTAAATAAATGAAAAATAAATAAAGGACCCTGTAAAAGTAAGGCCTGGAGCTATGGAGAGCAGAGGAATGAGTGGAAGGCCTGCATGACAAGGCTGAAAGGGGAACGAGGACAGGAAAGGGTTAAGGAGTGATAGAAGAAAGGGTATAGAAAGGTCACTTACTTGATTGGTGGAAGGGGTGGTCCAGGAGGGGCTTCAGGAAAGTTAGCCAGGAAGGAGGAGTCCGGAAGGTCAGTTGGGAGTCCTGCAAGATAGGAAGAACTTCCCACCCACCCGCCTCTTAGGAGGTGGTCTGTCTTCTGGATATTTGTCACAGCTGGGGATGGCGGTTTGGATCCTTGGAGGCAGTTGTTAGTGGGTACATATCAAGACGGGGGGCCCATCTGTGGTATGGGTGTCCTCCAGTAGTCGGACGGTCAGATTGGTATGACCGGTAAATAGGGGACCAACGTGGGTCTGCGGGCAATCTAGTTACGTCCCCGAGGCGGTGTATGGCGGCTGGGGACATTCAGTT
>NW_017307663.1:325890-403183 GCF_000935625.1 Nanorana parkeri | reverse complement strand
AACTTCCCACCCACCCGCCCCATAGAAGGTGGTCTGTGTTTCTAGATATTTGTCACAGCTGGGGATGGCGGTTTGGATCCTTGGAGGCAGTTGTTAGTGGGTACATATCAAGACGGGGGGCCCATCTGTGGTATGGGTGTCCTCCAGTAGTCGGACGGTCAGATTGGTATGACCGGTAAATAGGGGACCAACGTGGGTCTGCGGGCAATCTAGTTACGTCCCCGAGGCGGTGTATGGCGGCTGGGGACATTCAGTTACAGAAAGGTGCCCGCAGATACTGGTCCAGTTATGGAGTACAATTGCCTTCAAGGACCTTGAAACCAAACTAGTTGGTACAGTGTGTTTGGTTGTTAATATTGTTAATATGGTTATTTATAATGTTATTTATAAGTGTTTATAATAAAAGGCTGCTGTGGCCATTTAAACTCCCGTTGTTGTGTGGCGTAGTTATTGGTAACAGGGAAAGGGGGGTTTGGAGGGAAGTGGGTAATGTAAAAGGGACCTCTGAGCTACCTGAGTCAAGTAAAAATAAACAAACAATGCTGCAATACTCATCCTCAATCTGTAGCTGCACTATTTCCTTTCCACCACTAGATGCCCTCAGCCTTCCAGGTTGATCTTTAGCCAGCATCATTCAACCCACTTCCTCAGAGCCTAGGCTGTCATGGACCCACCCCTTGGGAGCATGTTGTCATGCAGCCTGGTTTCAGAGTATTACTGAACAAGTTATGACATGGGTGACATTCAGTGAAGCAGAACGGACTACGGGAAAGGCTATATAACATCATCAAACTGGCTAGAAGCCTTTGGAGAATAGTTTTGTATGTATTTTTTTGTTTAGCTTTAACAGGTCTTTTAATTATTTTTAGAACGGGTTTATTTAAGAGCAAAGTACAATAACCCACATGAGCCAACCACAGCTCCTCTCTCACTGACTTAGCTGAGTCCAGGGTTGTACACCAGTGCACATGGGTGGGTTTACACAAGTGGCGACGTAAACAGGGTGTAGAGCCACCAACACCGATTCACTACTATGGCTGGCTGTACCCAACTGCTGTGTAATCCCCGGCACATAAATATGCCCACATTTAACATTCTATAGTCTCATATGCCCATGTGCATGAGGCTTTAACTCCAACTGTACCCAGTGCTTTTTATTAGTCTTTAGGAGGTGTGGGGAGCCTCTGTTAGGTTTACACTTCCATGTGTGTCCCTGTTAGGAAGAGTCCTCTTCACTTCTTATGAGGACAGGAAGTATTAAATAAGGGTCACAGGCAACAACAGGTTGTAAGTAAGGGAGGATGTTTTTATTGGTGTGCCTTCGTGTCACTGAGACTTCTGTACCTCAGTTTTCTTGTACAGGCATCACAGGAACAGGAGGTGAGAAAAGAAAGAAAAATCTGAATGATAACCATTCAAATATATCTCAAATTGTAACCATCAAATCTGAACTCTGGCCTTCAGTTTTGCACAGTTTTACAGGCTCCACCCCAGATATGCACTATTAATCTCCAAAAACGAGTGCACTTCACAGCCTGCCTTACGCCAATAAGATGAATAAGCTGCGTGCACCCAGGGCCGGATTTACTCTCCCTGCCGCCTCAAGGCCAGGTTCTGCGATGCGCCCCCCCTCTTCCCATCAATGAAGAATGGCAACCAGATGGCAGGGCGGCGGGGTTAGTGTAAATTTTTTTTACTGTTTCTTTATTTATTTTTTATGCGGGGAGGGACAGCCAGGGGAGAGAGTGAGGAGGGACAGCCATGGGAGAGCGCGAGGAGGGACAGCCAGGGGAGAGAGTGAGGAGAGACAGCCATGGGAGAGAGGAGAGACTGCCATGAGAAACAGCAAAGAGAGAGCCAGGAGAGAGAGAGAAGAAAGATAGTGATCAACACATCTACCTGAAACAGAACCTCTGTGCCCTTCAAGACTTATCTGCACCCTGTGTTTCAGACACCTCTGTGCTCCTTGAGTTCCAGAGTCCCTCCGTGTCCTGTGCCTCCTCCAAGCACACAAGTTAAAACACCAGGACCCCATGGTTGCCCCTGTCCACCTGATATCATGACATCTTGTGTCCAGGTTTCATCTGGTCTGAACACCCAGACTGTCTGGGTGAATCCCAGAGAGGTGGCAACTCCAGTCCTGGACTTTCTCCTGGGATCAGAGCATCAACCCTATTTGAGTTACTGCATATGTACAGTAACTAAAAAAGGCAATAATTGCAGGGATTGTAGCCACAAGTGGGTGGTCCCGGCATATTAGGAGATGTCTAGGCAGGGCCAAGCTGTAAATTGGTGGACGTTCCTCACATATTTAAAGGTTTAAAGGTGGGATTCGGACAGGGCCAATCAGTAAAGTGGAGGCGAATTTGGTATATATATATATACAGTATATATATATTACACTGTTATATTCTAACCAGCACCTTCAGCATAGCAAATGCCCTGGGGAGCTTCTTGCTTTGCCCAGCCTTAAAAATAGTGGTAGTTATCCTAATGCAAGCAATTGTTTTCCATGTGAGAGACAATAAAAACTTGAAAGTGTTATATTTAGTATGCACATACTTAACACGAAGAAGTATATCTGCACAAAGATGGCTCTGTCTTTGTTGTAGAGAAAAGCAGGTGAAGTCAGTGTCAGGGGGAGTACTGTGATCTCTGTGAGAGCTAATAAATACCTGGAGGTGGTATACTTAGCATAAATACACATAACATGAGAAAATATATGTGCTGATGGGTCCACTTTAAACTTCAGTTAGATGTTTTTCTGTAATACATTCAGCTCATGAACACATTGTCGTTTACAGCAAACCATTATTTATGTAGGAAGCAGAGATGTACTTTATTGAATGTTTTACATTCAATGTCAGGATTGAACCAAAAACAATGGTTGACCCAATCAACAGGTAGGAAACCTCGATTATCTCCGCACCTAGGAGGTTGGGATGAACATCTCCGGCTCTTGGGGAGAATCAGATTTTGTCCCATGTAGAGAGGAGGCTGAGAGCTGCCCGCCACGCCTATAACATTATTACAATTGTTTGAGATCTTTGTGCCAGTGGCATCTCTGGGTGACATTGATGAGAAAACCAATGAATATCAGTGTGGGATTAATGTTATAATGCAATTGTTTGCTTCCAAAGTCATGGAGGATAAATGATACCCAACAGGAGTTCTTATGAAGGACGGACTGATGAACGCATGGGCTAAAAGATGCCAGATTGAATATGATGGTTTTTTTGTCCTAAAAACCAACTACATGAAATTGACAACAATTTAATAGCTATGACTGTTTACATGTAGTTATTAGAAGTGAGTTTGTCACTTAAAGCCTCTAGTTCTTCCTATCAGAGTGATAAACAGGCAAGCAGGCATTTTCAATGCAAGGTGGCATGTTAAATGTCTAAAAAAAAGCAATTCTTCTCTTTTTTAATGGTAAAAAACTGAAACTGTTTTTACCCTCTTAGCCCTGGGCAGATGAGGAGGACCCCCTGGTGGCTCAGTGGTCTAGCATTTAAAACCCCAGGGCAGAATCCTTGACTGGTGTCCAAGGAATTGGGCACCAGTCACTTAAGAACATTTAAAGAGTTTATTGCAACACCATGAACTCAGAGGGTTAGGGCACAGGGTGCCCAGAAAATGGTTCCAGACTTCTCTTCTAGCAACAGTCAATACAAGCTATAGATCTTTACACTGGGACCGTCAAAACCGGAAACCTGCAATTCTCAGACCATTAAGAACAACCAGTTAGCACAAGTGCCTTCTAGGATGAGCAGCCAGAACTTCCTGCAATGTTCACCGGCAGGAGCTTGCACCCAGCTCTCCAGATAGTCCTGGAGCAAAAGAAAAGAAAGATAGGCGGAAGGACTACATGACAGGGTGGACAGGGAATTCGGAAGTACGGGGTTAAGTTAGTGTTAAGGGGGGATGGTCACTTACCTGATTGGCCGGTTTCAAGAGTTGCAGGAGGGCCTCCTTAGTGGTCTGGAGGGGGGTGGAGTAGTACTGGTTCAGTCTGGATTTGCCACACGGCAAGCGAGCTTCCCATCCACCCGCCCCCTTTTTTCGTTCTCTCGCACTAGTTGCGTACAGGTTCCTGTCTGTTGCACTAATGGTCCTGAGGTCTGTGTTGGCTGTGTTTTTGGTTGAGTCATTTTGGTGGTTACAGGGACTCGTCTCAGGTGCGTAGTCCTTGGCGGATTCTTCAGTAAACAGGTCTAAGTCTTAGTTCTACAAGGTCTCTGCAGTTTCTCATATTTGTCCCTGAGTCGGTGTGTTGCGGCTATGGACCAGTGTTTAAGTGGTTTGCAGAGACCGACAATCTCAGTAAAAAGGTGACTTCACAGACCTCAGATATAGTTAGAGATATATTTATATTGTTTGTTATAAGTAAACGTGTTATTTATACACACCCTGTTTCACTTGAAATTTGTAATAAAAGGCTGCTACAGCCATTTTAACTCCAATCTCGAGTGTGGTGTCTTAATTGGGAGGTGGGGATTATTGGAGGGTGGTGGCATAGTAGCATGGGAGTTTGGGTGTAAAATTGTTATGGGACTATGTTCTACCTTGTCAAGGACACTATTCAGCTGCAAAGTCTCTCCTCAAGATGCCCCATACAGGCAGCTGTCTTCCTGCTCCACTCCTTCTGGGTGTAACCTCTAGCAAAGCAGCATAAAATGCTCCAGGCCACTAAGGCAATGGCCAACTATCAGCATCACCCTCCCCAGACAACAGACCTAGAAGGCCTAAAGACCCTCAACATAGCCTCCTCTCCTGGCAACAGCCCAGGAGGATCACTCTCAAAGGTCAGCATAAATATTGATTTCTCCCCCCAGCACATGCACCACTGGCAATCAACCCCCTAGTGATTTGCCAAAGAGATATACCTATTCATACCTCAACAATTTTATTTCTTCTTGGTCTCATTGCCAGGGACACTCCCTGATAATAGGCGGAAGTATACAATATCCCAAAACCCAACGAACACTGAACTATAACAATTCAAACCTAGGTTGACGATAGCCAAGCTACAACTTTTAAATCTCTAATAGGCACACTCCTGAAAGGGTCCGTACACTCCCTCCCCAACCAAAAAATACTTTGTCCCGATGTCTGAAACCAACAAATACTTGTGTAGCGCTCAGCCCCGAAGGAGCCGCTGAATATTGAAATAGGTTCTCCTACCTGTTGGTTCCAGCTGCCTGTCCCCTTTGATCAGCAACAGCACACCGACACTCACGGACAGAACGGCTCGAGTCTTAGGGTCTTTTTAGGGTATTTATTTGCAACATCAATAGGAGAGAGAGGGTTTAGGATATGTAGGATGCCATTTGGAAATACTTCTGAGGACAGCTTTCTCCCCTAGCAACCGCTAAGGCTGAAATCACTGCGATCTGGTCCCAGAGACCAATAGTAGTAGTAGTACTGTGAACAGATACCTGGAATAGGGTGTGGGATCTCACTTGTGGGTCCCAGACGGACGCTCGCACCAGCTCCTCTGCGGTACCCCTCAACAAGCGGACTCCTCCCCGACCCAGCTTCCATCAGGTATTTTCCTCTTTAGGATCTGGAACTTCTGTGCCCTCAGCATCTGCAACTGCCAAGGAGCACTCCAGTTAAATGAGAGTATCTTCTTAGAACAAGGCACCCAACACCTGCCACGTGTATGGGCCCAGTGAAGTATCAGTGTATCCTTAGGCCTCCAGGCCCCTCAGCACCTGCCATGTGCTGAGGCCCAGGCTGCTTGCTCTGCATCACACACAGTCCTCCTAGGGCGAGGCCCCTAGGGGAAAGAGAGAGCTCTCCACAATGTCCCCAGACCTTTTATCACCTGCCCTCAACCATGCCTCTGAGTCATCCTACTCAGGGATTGGCTAGGTCCAGGTGCATAGTCATAACCTGAGGGTGGATCCTCCCTCACTGTATACCAAGGCTCCCTTTTCCTCAGCAAACGGAGGAGCAATCAATCCAGCAGACTCAGGGACACCTATAGAATGCAGAGCTCTGTATAATCAGTATCTAGACTGGTTACAGTCCAGGTATCTCTAAATTGAATAGCGACATTTTAGAGGGCGCTACACTTGCATTTCTGAGAACTAGGTACCCTGATTAGGGGAGCATGGAGGAGTTAACTGAGAGAAAGGCAAACGGCACTTACAGATCACATGTGAATTTTCACACAAGATACAAATTCACAAAGGTTTTGGTTACACCTCACTAGAACAAAGGATAAGTGTCACTAGGCCCAAATGGTCAAGCAGTAGCAGGTACTCTTTGAGACTTGAATATCCTCCAGATGTTAACGTGTTGTCAGAGGTTCCACTCGAAAAAGTACAGAAGGACAGCAACAGCAGAAAAAAGAAACGAATGTTGAACCCCAGTTATCAGAAGAATGACACTCTAAGGCAAGGGTAGCCAACCTTCAGTCCTCCAGCTGTGGTGCAACTACAAATTCCATCATACCTTTGCACCTGGGAGTCTTGCAATGCATTATGGGGTAGTCAAACATAAGATGGAGGGCTGAAGTTTGACTACCCCTGTCTTTCAGCATCAGAGAGAGGATGGGGAGGCCAGTTCACTAGAGAATACTCTAAAGCAGGGGGAGCCAAACTCGGCCTCTGGGAGACATGTCTGTGGTTGTCAGAGTTTTGCAATGCATCATGGGACTTGTAGTTCTACAACAGCTGGAGTGTCGAGGTTGCATACCTCTGCTTTAAGGCACTGAATTTTAGATATCTTCTTTTCGGGATGTATCTTAATAGTCCATCCCTGATCTGGTAATTACTTGATCACCACCTAGTGGTGAATAGGCATGATACCTCTAAAGACAAAGCCCTCTTATACGGTAATTTTACATCTTGCATTGGTTGCCAAGAACTAGGTGGGAAGTACGTGACTCAAAGAGATGCCGTCTGAGGCAACCATCTCAGGCTGCCTTATAGGGACGGCCCTGCTCGGGTTACTCCATATGCTGACATTTTAAAACCTCAGGGCAGAATCCTTGACTCTTTTGCCGAATCTTTCCTCATTTCCCCGGAAGCAATATACAGTAACTGAAATCTCCTGATTTTGGGCAAAATGTTCATGGAAGATGAAACACCCTAACCGTCCACTCCGCTCATCCCAAGACCTCCTGCTTTCCAGCTCCCTTGTCAACTCCTTCCATACTCGCCTCCAGGACTTCACTAGAGTCTCTCCCATCCTCTAGAACTCTTTACCCCAACCTGTCCATCTATCTCCCACCTTGACTGCCTTTAGGCGTTCCCTAAAGACTCATCTCTTCAGGGAAGCCTATCCCACCTCAACGTAACCACCGAACTATCACGTTCTCAAACAATTCATCCCCACACAGCCACCCCCTCATGTATCACTCCCTCCTCCCTTTTTGATTGTAAGCCCTCAGGGTCAGGGCCCTCCTTACCATCTTGTCTTGAATTGTATTGTGATCGCAATGTCTTCCTTGTAAAGCGCTGCCCAAACTGTTGGCGCTATATAAATCCTGTATAATAATACATACCTATACCTATACCAATTTTCATGCCGTTTCACATTGTGAAGATTTTCCTGCTCGTCACATCTGTGTTCTGAGCACACGTCATGTGTTTTCCATGTTATATGGAGGCTGAGACAAATCCTAATTATCCCATGTCTCGGACACATTTTGCTGAACGCCTGTGGCTGCAAACCTATCATTTTCTTGTAGAGATGTAACCAGCAGATTCCGCTTCGTCTCTTCCCCATCTGATAAGACATCACAATATTGTCACCTGTTTAATGATTCCATCCCCTTGAGAATATTTCATCAAGGACAATAGAAGTGAAATAATTACCTGCAGGAAACGGAGCGCAGTGACAAATGATGCAATATTGTTTCTCGAAAAAAAAAATTCTATAGTTTTCCTGCAAAAATACATAAATATTAATAAATAAAAAAAATAAAAAATGAGAGACATATGTACATATATGTGCATAATAATACCACATACAGATGGTGCATGTGTTCTCCCGAAATGTCTCTGTTTATTTAACAAGGTGTTAAAGGCCAACAAAACATTCCCTCTCATTAAACAAATAAAGCTGAGATATTAAATAAGCTAAATACTCAAATAAAATTCATTTAAATTCATTCAAATGGTGAAGAAGAGAATACAATCCCCAAAACGCGTCAACCTTCTAAGGAAATAATAAACATAATATGCTGAATACTGTAATGATCTTTAAAAAACTGTATTTATTGTATATCTGTATGTTTTTAATATCTATTTTGAATTTTAATATTTTGTGATAATAAAATTGGTTAATTTTTCATTAAAAAATATTATTTTTGTTCAATAAATCTTGTTTGGGTGCTATATTCAAAGTCCCGGTCTCTTCTCGATAGTTAGAACTTTTTAAGGGATGATAGAACCTTGTAAAATTGACTTGGCTAGGTTCACCCCCACTTTTTTCAGTCTAGCTTAGAGTGTTGATCTACAGTACTTACCAATTAATTTGTATTTTTTGTCCATCCAGTCCTAAGGTTTACACAGCTCAAGGCAGGAGACTTGATTTCAGAGGCGTATCTACAACAATTTGTGCCCCTGGCATCCCGCTCAGCTCCTGGTAACCAGTGACATCACTAGTTGCCAAGAGCTGGGCGGGTTGCCAACCAGAGCACACCAAGTTGCTAAGAGCTGGGCGGGGAGATGTGTGTGGCCTATACACATCTCACTGCTTGGCTCTTTGCAACCTAGGATGCTCTAGCTGGTATCTCACCCCCATACACATATCCTCCCGCCCGCCCGCCCTGGTTGCTAAGAGCTGGACAGGTAGATGGTTATGGCCCTTACACATCTCTCCGCCCGGCTCTTAGCAACCTGGGATGCTCTGGCTGGCATCCTATCGCCGATTTCTGGCAACCAGTTACATCACTGGTTGCTAGGAGCTAGATGGGACACTGGCCAGAGTGTCTCTGGTTGCTAAGAGCCCAGTGGGAACATGTATATGGAAGAGGGATGGGGGATAGAAAAAAAGTCAGCTGTCTCTGTGAGTTGGCAAACTTTTGCTGACCCACAGAGTGGCGCCCCCCCCCCTTCATATGGGTCCCAGTGCTTGTGCCATATGTGCCATCTCCTGGATACCCCAGTGCCTTATTTGCTATTAGACATGTACGTTTTGTTTATTTTCATATGCAAATTCATCCGAATGTCTGAATTTTCAAATGAGGCCGAATGTAAACAAATCCAAATGTTCTTTTATCCAAGTTTTGGATTATCCGAATTTCGTTTGACATGAAACTAAATTGGACACGTGACTGTTTTATGGCCGATCAGAAAACCTTGTTGGAAACTATAATGACATTTTTTAAAGGCCCGAATAACGAAACAAAATGGCATTCGGACCCAAAACCGAAATCCAAAGGAACAGAAAATCCAAAATCTTTGCTATGCCTATAGGAAGTCCTTTACAAAAGGAATAAGCCCTAATTGGCGCAGGGTTCAGCCCCGCCCTCCTCTAGAGTGATTGCTGCTTAACAGGTAATTAGAGGAGGAAGCGATTAGGACAGGTTCAGATACTTATGCTATCATTGTAATGGAGACATAACTGAATGAAATGGTGACTTTATATCTGCCTGGAGATCGGTTTCAGGGGGGTATTCATATCGCAATCGCTATAAAGCGATTTATGTCCTGACGTTTATTTTTGCCCTTTGTAGTTATGTTGGAGTATTAAACATTAATGCGTTTAATTTGTGTGAATCCCTCCTGTAAGGGAAATAAATCCAGTTGCTAACTGTGAAGGTAATTCTCATTTTTACGGCTCTGCTGGGAATTTTGTTACACGGGATTGTAAAGTGAGGAATAACAATGTTGTAAAAATAAAAGTCAAAGACATAATGCAGGAGGAAAAAAACATTCCGAGGTGACGCTTGCTGCACATTCATCTCACCTGGTCCCTGCCGAAAGAATAGTTTATTGAAGTGGGCCGCATACTGCATGATAGGTCTGCCATTGGAGGAACTCTGAATTCAGTCCCTAAAGGAGAACTATGGGGTTAAGGCTTTCCCCATAGTTCACAAACTAGCGTCCTCCCGTCACCCTAAGCTCAGTATACTGCGAGCTGCAGCTCGCGGTATACTGAGACGCCGCAGCTGAAGCAGATCCCGACAATTATGCCGTTAGGGTGTTAGGGTTACAGGGAGAGTTAGGGTTACAGGGAGAGTTATAGGGAAGATGTGTGTTAGGGTTACAGGGAGAGATATAGGGAAGATTAGTGTTAGGGTTACAGGGAGAGTTATAGGGAAGATTAGTGTTAGGGTTACAGTGAGATATATTAGTAAAGCTAAAGTAAGTATTAGTGTAAGGGTAGGTTAGTGTTGAAATCACAGGGAGAGTTATAGGGAAGATTAGTGCTAGGGTTACAGGGAGAGTTATAGGGAAGATTAGTGTTAGGGTTACAGTGAGATATATTAGTAAAGCTAAAGTAAGTATTAGTGTAAGGGTAGGTTAGTGTTGAAATCACAGGGAGAGTGTGTGAATGTTGCAGGCAGGGCCATAACTACAAATCACAGGGCCCCATAGCAAAAAGTGTAATGGGGGGCCCCCTGATGACCTCTCTCTGAACTGTAAGTCATGATGCCAAGATCCCCAAAACTCCTGTAACACCAACCCTTAATGATACAGTAATGAATTATCTTCACATGTTCTATGTTTAATTTGCCTTAACAACCAAATGGGGCCCCTTCCACTCCCAGGCCCCATAGCAGTCGCCTGGGCTGCTATGGCTATAGTTATGCCACTGGTTACAGGGAGGGTTAGTGTTAGGATAATAGCAAAATGAGTGTTGAGGTTATTGGTAGAGTTAAAGGGAGAGTTATTGTAATAGGGGTCTTAGAACAGGGCGCACCTCTTTGCCTTAGGGTCTCCACACTGCTAATTACCAGCACTGACCTCCTGGGACTAAAAGCTAATGTATCAATAAAATAATTGTCTCCTTATTGCTATTATGGGAAAGCAGATGAGGATTTAGTTTTGTCCCCTCTTTAAATGGAGCATGTTACATTTAATTTTACAATATATACAATTATAGTTTAATTTTACTTGAATGACAAATTATTTAATTTCAGACTCATATTCCCTACAACTTGCAGGAAAACATATTTCACCTCCACCCAGCAAAGCAGTTAATAGTGAATAAAGTCAGGACTAAATCAGAGCCAAGAGAGATGCCTCCCATAAATTACAAGGGTCATAGATTTGTCTGTCAGGCCGGTATCGGTCGCGGCTGAACACAATATAGCGCGGAATTGAGTTGTGACAAGTGGACTTGATTGATTTGTGGAGCCGCGGTTTTCATTTTAGCAAAGGAAGCATATTTATTGTTAAAGGCGTCCGCGAAAATGCTGATATGACCTTTTTAGAAAGTTAGCACGAAGGAAAAAAAAAACAAAAAACTTTGACGTGAACCATTTTTTTTTTACAAAATATAGATATATCCCGCCAATAAATATACCGGACCTTACAATGGTAGTCTCGGAGAAGCTGCTGACTTTGCAATCTGCTTTTACTTATATTTTCATTTAGATCTATGGCCTGTTAACTTTTGCAGCCGAGAATAAATTTGCCTCCTAGGAAGAATAGTACGCTCTTCATAAACAATTTTAAATAGCACATAAAAGGGTATAAAATCCGTACCGTCAGCTACATCTTATTTGCCGACCGTCTCTTGTTCAGATCCTTATTAATTATGTCTTAGGTTTTGCTGCTATTAAAAGTTTTGAAAAGTTTAGGTTAAAATACAACTCTAATTAGAGAAAGCACTAAAGACGAATGATCCCTACAATGGCCTTTCATTCGAATGTCTGCAGTTAGTTTATGTTTTATTAAAAATCGTGTAATGCAATGCTAAAAACTAGGACCATGAAAGAATGGAGTCTAGGTTGTGTGGGTAAAGGATGAGTAGTCTTCTAGCTGTCCTTGTGCCTGCAGGCTGCAAAAGCAAAGAGATCAGTGTGTAGCGCCCCCCTTGTGGCGGGTTGTTCCTGCCAGGGGCAGGACTGAAGACAGGGGCGTGGGAAGGACCAGAGGCAGGGCTGCACCAAGACAGACTGAGCCGTTGCTGATGGCAGGATGACCCGAAGGCAGGCTGGGAGGTTTCAAGTAAGAGGAGCAGCACATGTGTGCAGGGTCTGTGGTGGGCTGTGCGGGTCTTTGGGCTCTGTGGGGTTTCAGATGGGCTGTGAGGGGTCTCAGATGGGCTG
Organism: Nanorana parkeri; assembly: GCF_000935625.1. Classification (NCBI taxonomy): domain Eukaryota; kingdom Metazoa; phylum Chordata; class Amphibia; order Anura; family Dicroglossidae; genus Nanorana; species Nanorana parkeri. The sequence continues at coordinate 390,945 of NW_017307663.1, read as the reverse complement.
TGCGGGGTCTCTACAGAGTTTTAGGTGGGTTCTGCAGGTCTATGGTGGGCTCTGCAGGGTCTTAGGCTGAGACCCTGCAGAGCCCACAAGAGATCCTTTACAGCCCACCTGAGACCCTGCAGAGCCCACCACAGATCCCGCAGAGCCCAGCACAGACCCCACATACAGCCCAACATAGACCCCTCATAACCTATCTGAGACATGGCAGAGCCAGCCACTAGAGGGCTCACCTTCAGCAGCGTCGTCAGGGGATGTCAGCATGTCGTCTGTCTCCGCCATCTCCGCCATCTTGGATGTCTCGGAGGCGCCGCTGGAAGAAGGTAGGATGGCCCTTCTCGTCGGGTTCGGACGAGAAACAAACCTGTACATGTATTGTACATGTATGTGGATGACTCGTTCTGGTGATTCCGGTGATTGCAGAGCGTTGTGAGAGAGCCGAACGGTGCACTCGATAACTGTACGGGACGGAGCGATGTTGCACACGACTAGCACATTGGGCGCCGGAACCGGAAGTAGTCCGCAAAATGTCTTAAACAGGAACCGATGGAGAAGATTTAGATTGGAGAGGTGCCCAAGTTTAGTCTTGCCTAACTGCTAACTGTCCTGCAGCACAAAACCTAAATACACCACTGCTGCAACTAAAGAACTAAAGGGTGTTTAGAAGCACAGTTCTATTGCTCTGACTCCACCCTTTTGGACCAGGAGACACACCCAACTTAATTGCAAGGGGCCCTTGAAGTCCATGGTTAGAGGCCTGGTCCACCAAAGGTTGTGCCAAACATGAAGCCATAAAATAAAATCTCCAGGGTCACAGGCTATAAGGCATGTGGTGCAGATGAGGTCTCAATACTACTAACAAGCTGGTTGACCAACCTTTAACAGGCCACCACCCATCATCCAACTGAGCCAGATTAAACAGATTTAAAGTCTTCACTTCCCCTGGTGTAGGGTACTTTCTGATCCACAGGAATTATGAGACTCTATCTCATCTATGTCTACCTACATCTTTATCTCAATATGAGGTCTTGCAATACAACAGTCTTTATTTAAAATAATTCCATCTTCCATGGCTGGCCAAGTTCAGTTCTCTTGCCCACTACCAGGATAATCTTTTGTATATATTTGCTGTCTGTCCTGGTGGGGCCAACTCTTGGGAAGATCAGATGACATTCTCTAAAAAGGGAACGTCGTACAGCAGTTAATTCACATGATCAGTGCTCAGGGCCTATATGTCCCACAAGGGCCCAGATGATTTTTATGTACCATCAACCACTTCTTTCTTTATGGCTCTCTCTTTGTAACACCCCACCACCCATAATATAACAGGGCCCTACAATTGCGTTGCCTCCCACTAAAACCCGCTTCCTCTCACCTTTTGCTGTACTGGAAAGATGCTGCCAGCTACCACGTGAGGAAGCTTTGGAAAGAGGGCTTCATTTTGGACTCATTCATTGGAGATGTGTTGTCATGCTTTATGTTGTGTTTTTCAAAAGCAGACAAAATGCTCAGACATAATTTCTATAGGACTAGGGTTACCTCCTTTCTAAAAAAAAAAATACCAGCCACCTCATTTAAAAATTTTTTTAACTTAACTTCCTTGCTATCACATAGGAGACTGACAACCTCTTTATGTGATAACATAGTGCAGACGACAGGTTCTATTTAAGGGGTCTATTGAACCCCTAATGTCACCTTTGAACTCCAATTAAGCTAACCAAACACAGATCATGCCTGATTAGCTTCATCCCTGGCTACAGCAGCTGGGGAATGACAGGACTGAAGCTGGTAGTCCTCTGCTCTGCCTGCTGACACAAGCGTCCCAGGCATCCAGGAGGGGGCAACGGAGCCCTAAAAACATATGGGGGGGTGCAGGGGGACTTAGGCAGCAAAAATTGCATGTTTAGGGACCCTGTGCTATAGCAACTGGGAGTCTGTTTACAGGGCTGCTCTGCCACTACTGCAATGCTTACAGCAGTGGCAACAGCAAATAGGGTAAAAAGCCTTGACTAAGGTAGCTCAGAGGTCCCCCTTTTTAACTTTACCATAGGAACCCAATCCCAATCTTATCCAAAATGAATACGCTACAAAAGGGATGGAGTTTAAATGGCCACAGCAGCCTTTTATTACAAACCTTATACATAACATTTTATAAATAACAACAACAACAACTAATAACTGTACTGTATACAAATTGTTTGGTTTCAAGGTCCTTGAAGGCACTTGATGGACCTGTGTCTTTATTCAAACTCAAATACTATGTAACTATGTATGTAACTATGTAACTCTATAAACAGACCAGTATCTGCGGGCACATTTCTTGTACCTGAATGCCCCCAGCCGCCATACACCGGCTTGGGGACGTAATTAACTTGCCTGCAGACCCACATTGGTCCTTATTACCTGGTCATAACCGTTTGACCTTACCATCACAGAAGGACACCCATACCACAGATGGGTCCCCCGTCAAGTTATCCAACCCATACAAATGCCTTCAAGGATCCAAACCGCCAAGCCACAGCTGTGACAAAACATCCAACGACCACAGAACCCATACCAGGGTGGGCGGGTGGGAAGTTCGTCTCTCTTTTCCTGGTCACCAACTGGAGTCCTGGGACTCCTCCTTACTGAATACCCTCTGAAACCCCTCCTGGAAGACCACTATCCTCCAAGCCTGTGAGTATCCCACCTCTAACCAACTTCTAACTTTTTCTTAACCCTTTCCTACCTTAGTTCCCCTTCCCACCCTTGTCATGTAGGCCGTTTGCTTATTCCCTTTTCCTTCCATAGCTCCAGGCCTATCTTTACAACTAATCAATTTAGAGTTGACAGTGAATGATGTACCTAGAATTATTGCTCTCGCTCTGGTATGCATGGTGATACCTAATACAGGCAGTCCCCGGGTTACAGACGTCCGACTTACAGACAATCCGTATTTACGAACCTGGGTCCACAGTTCTCATAAATGTACCAGCAGTTGCCGGTACATTTAGGAGAGCTGTGGCTGCAGTGGCCTGTGTCCCTGCTGCTCTCCCCGCCTGCGTGGCAGAGGCAGCGGGGACACAGACCGCTGCATTCCTATGCTGCCCCCCTTTGCTCCACTGATGTCCCGGCCTCCTCTTCCGCCGATCCGTCGGCTTCCCCGGTCCGGACGATCCTTTGGTCTCCTGGTCTGGCCGCGGCTCCTCTGCCCCACCCCCTGCCTCCTCTTCATTGCAGGCTGGGAGCCATACCCAGCCTGCTATTGGATATTGTAAAATGCAATAGCCAAGAGCAGGCTGGCTATTGCACCCGCCCACTGCTTGCTGTCGATCAACATGGGAGGACCTGATAGAGAACTTTCTCCTTCAGGCCCCTCCTCTGCTGATTGACAGCAGGCAGTGGGCAGATGCAATAGCCAGCCTGCTCTTGGCTATTGCAATTTGAAATATCCAATAGCAGGCTGGCTATTGCTCCAAGCATTAAAAAATGTTTAAAAAAGTATAAAAAAATAAAATTAAAAAGACAAAAACATTTTTTTTAAAGGAAAAAATTGTTAAATAAAAATTAAAAATGCAAACAAATAGAAAATAAGTCTATAAAATAAAATTAAAAATAGAAAAAACTGTTTTGGGTGTGTCATTTTAAATAAAAAATGTTTTTTAAATTATAATATAATCTTCTGAACAGCAGGAACAGACAGCAAAACAAACGTGACCATTCCCTATGCTATCCAAAACTAAATAATGTTTTTTTGGCTTAAAAAATGTACCTGTTCCGACTTACATACAAATTCAACTTAAGTACAAACATAAAGTCCCTATCTTGTATGTAACCCAGGGACCGCCTGTATGTGTGGCCCATTTGTCGCTTTCATCCACATGCGCACCCGACGCGTGTGTTTGTGTTCATTCACATGTAGAAGTGATTGGGTGGTTTATCAGTCACCCGAATCACTTCTCCTCAGCCAGGAGTGAAAATGTGAAGACAGGCATGTGTTTAAATGACAGTGCTGCAGTGAAAGGGTCTAACCACACAGTTTATGTTTCCAAAAGTGTATATTCACCCAACCATCACACCTACCATTCACCCAACCACCACATCTATATGAGCTTGTTGGACATCCCATTCCAAAGCCATGGCCATTAATATGAAGTAATCCACCCTTTGTGGCTTCACTCTTCTAGAAAGACTTCCCTCAAGATTTTGGAGTGCGTTTGTGGGAATTTGTACCCATTTGGCCAAAAGAGCATTTAAGAGGTCAGGTTCTGATGTTGGCTCACAATATACAGTATGTTCCAGTTCATCCCAAAGCTGTTCGGTAGGGTTGAGGTCAGGGTTCTGTGCAAGACACTTGAGTTCCTCCACACCAAAGTGATCAAACCAGGTCTATATAGAGCTGACTGTGTACGTAGGGACACAGTCATGCTGGACACTATGGGGTCCCACAGTGTCATCGGTTGATAGGCATTAAGGGCTCATTCACTCCAGCCTTGTTGGGCTGCATTGGGCAGCATTGGTGTCCAAACATGATAGATAAAACACTGCATCGGCATGCACTGAGAAAAGAGGGTCATGTTGGATTTTTTGGTTGCCCAGCATGCTCTGATGGGCTATAATGTATTGCAGCTCACTGCTGCTCATACAATTAAATGAAGTGTTAAAGGAGAACTATGGGGTCAGGGCTTTTCCCCATAGTTCTCCTTAGGGTAACGGGAGGACACAAACTAGCGTCCTCCCGTTACCCTAAGCTCAGTATACCGCAAGCTACAGCTCGCGGTATACTGAGACGCCGCAGCCGGAGCGGATCCCGACATCGATGTCAAGATCCGCCCAGCTGCGTGAGTGACAGCTGGCTCTGCCTATCTAGAGGCAGAGCCAGCTGTACCTGCCCTCATCCCCGTCCGTTCCGCCAGTCAGCGCTGGCGGATCGGAGCGGGGAGGGGGGAATCCAGCCCCTCCCCTGTCACGGCAGAGAGCCGTGACAGGATCGAGAGGTGAGCGAACGCCGGTATGTGTTCGCTCACCTCCCGATCTACTGAGCCGACCTGTGACAGTCTCAGTGTCACAGGTCGGCTAGAACTATGAGGTGAGTGAAAAGCACTCACCTCATAGTTCTCCTTTAAGTTAAATAAAGGTTTTAAAAAAGCCCTGCAATGCATTTTACAAGGCAAAGCAATGTACACTGGAGAAATGTAGACTGGAGCACACACATTATGCACACCTTAACGTGTACCCACTGGTTTGAATGAGACCCAAATGAACTCTCTCACTCCGTACATCACGAATTTACCATAGAAATTAACCCTTGCCACTCATTAAAAATTTTACTACAGGACCAAAAAATGCACACTCACATTAGAGGGGCTGACTACAAGCAAGCCGAATGTGATATTTTAAACAGTCTTAGCTATCAAAAGAATGCTTTGTCTTTGCATAATAAAGAGTTAATCATCGCAGGTTCTCTACATATACGCAATCTTTTCATATATCCATTTTAAATGCAGTAATGAGTTCATTGGCTCTCTGGTGAGTACATCCATTAATATGTCTCCAGGAACAGTGAAATACCAATTTCTCCTCTATAATGAGAGCAGATGGATGAACATTGCATTGGATGTCTGTGAAATAGTATTAGCAGCGATTCAATGAGTCAAATTGCATAATTAAAAAATCCATACATTCCTTCCTGCATGAGTGGGCATATTCTGCCTATTACCAGCTTGTTCAAAGTTGTGGCTGCAAGAGACTGTTAGTATACATGGCCTTGGGTGCAGCCACTATATAGTCCATAGGGCTGGACCTAAAATGCCCTTCTACCACCAAATACATTGAAGCCAAATTTCATTGTAGCCCCCATCACCTTCTGTGATGTGGCTACTAGACATTTAGTGATGGCCAGGGCTGTAGTCAGCCTGGCTGGATTTATAGTGGCAATTATATGGTTAATCCCAGGTGTCTAACATTGCCTGTACCCCCCTTGGCGGAGTGTGACTCTGTCATATTGTGGAACAGCCAATGAGAGGCACTGTAATGTATGTACAGTACAGCAGCCAATCACTGAGCTTCTCTCAGCCAGTGGTGCATGCTGGGATAGGGTATATATATTGGTGGGATCTGCCATGTGCTCAGACTAGCCGGGACCAGCCATGGAATAGGGCTGGGTCCTGTTCAGCCTACCCCCCAGGCTAGGCCGAGGCCTGGGGGTGGGCATGGGCTGGTGTGAGGGAAAAGGTTTCCCTGAGGCCTCCAACATGGAGGAGGCCTGTGAGGCTGAAAGAGAAAGAGACCAGTGCAGGCTCTTGAAGTACCCCGGAACTAAGTGGACTTCAGGAGCATGGTCGCTGTCTTTCCTGATTGAGGATTTGCATCCATCCTGTCTGCCTGTTACATCAGTCGCTGTCCGCTGACTCCTAATTGGATCTGCACTTATGTGCCTTTGAAGTCTGGTGAGTCGGGAGCTTTTGTCGGCTACCCCTGGACACCTAGAACCCCTCTACCCTCTCTCCCCAGGGAAGATGTTCAATAAATCGTTTACTTAGCATTTTACTACTGGAGTGGACATCAGTTTATGGGCACCAGAAGAAGGGCGGTTAGGGCTATTGGGCGGGCAGCTGAAGATCATACCCTAGACAGACTAGAAGTGAACCGGGCCTCAGCGGCTCCTACGGGGGTAGCGCTACATCATCCATTTTTATTTTTTTTACTTAGAGTAGGGCTATTATCTTCTTCTGATCTTTGATATCTCCTCACTTTCTGTTCTGGTGACACCCAAACAGGTAATGAGAGAAACTTCACAACACTCTACAATAAAAGCTTGATTGTGGCTCTAATGGTTCTCTACTTTATGCAAAACTAAAAAACAAGGTTTTGGCTATTGCACTTTTTTTTACTAGTGAGGATCCACAGGTATAAAAAGGATTTTATTCCCTCAACTGGTGCAAATATATAATGACCAATGACCTGAAGGTATTTGCATGTACATGCAGCAGCAATCATTGTCCTCTCTGCATCTGAATGCTGGGATGTTCTAATTGGGCAGAGCTGCAGAACTTCCCGGTAATGTTGAAGTTTGCCTACACCCTTCCACCTCCCAAACATTCTCATTGCCAAGCCTGCATAGTGATGGGTCAGTAGGATGGTGTGGTGTTGGGATGGAGGTCCATCGTGTCTGGCAGCCCAGTGAATAACCCAGCCGAAGTGAAGTGAGCCGAGCTACTTTCGGCTATTCACTCAGGCTCAGTACGGCTGATTTCACCCGTACATTGGCTGAAATCAGCTGTACATCGTCTGCCTTCGGCTGAACCTCGGTCACCCGAACATGCTCTGCATGTTCGGCTGAGCCGAAGTGCAGAAGGACTTCGATTCAGCCGATCCAACAGCTGGATCGGCTGAGCAGAAGCTCCAGCAGCTCCCTCGCTGCCATTCGCCTGTATTCACATAGGGGCCGAACGGCAGTGAGTGAGTAGCCGAACGTCGCTGAGCAGAATAGAAAATAGTGAAAAAAGTAGGAAAAAAGGGTTAAAAAAAATATTTTTTAAATAAATTCTAAAATTAAAAAATAAATAAAGATTGAAAAAAATAGAAATAAAAAAAACTATTGGGCCGAGTTAGCAGTGACAGTTAGGAGTCTGCTGGAGTCTTTTAGCAGGTCCTGGCCAATGAATAACAACTGGGTGTAGCCCTTCCGCTGAACCGAAGGGCTCCGGCGGCCGAAGGATCAGCCAAAGCAACGGCTGGATCCTTCGTGAATAGCCCCCTAGGTGTCACTTTGAACATGACTGACATGTATCTGAGCTCTGCGGCTTCCTAAAAACTTCCCTCATATTGACACAGTTTCAGTTATGAAGATTTGCAGGGTTATTCACTAAATGGTGAAGAGTTAGGAGAAGGCAGGAGAAGTGAACAATCTAGGCCAACATAGCAGATTTGGAAAAATTCTCCAGTTCAGCTCACTTTCCGGTTCAGCTATGTTGTCCTAGATTGTTCACTTCTCCTGCCTTCTCCAAACTCTTCACCCTTTTGTTAATTACCCTGTTGGGTTTATAACAGCATCTTCTCTAGGCCCTAATGCCAGGACATTCAGAATTTCTGATGGGCAACGATCCAGGCACTTCCAGGCCAATGAGACAGCCACCATAGAGATGGTCCATTAGGAATTTATGGGGTTTAACAGAAAGAGTATGGAACTAATAGGTAAACTGAGGCTGTTGTATTCAAAGGATGCTGTCCCAAAAGGATCTGCTGCTCTGCTCTCCACCTCATTCCATGGGTGTGGGCCCCAGTGCTCACTTGCAGTAGTATGATCCAGATATACGGTTTGAAGATAGACATCAGGAGCACTCACAGAATTTAAATAGTAGATATATGCAAAAACATTTAAAAAAAAACTTTAAAAAAGGGGTTTAAACTTACCTGTGTCTTCGCCGCACGCTCCCGTCCGAACATTTGAAGAGTCTCGAGCGGCCGCAAAGGGTCTTGGGACGGGCACAGGCGCACTTCAGATGTTTTGGCCCGGGAGACGAGGAGAGACACAAGGTAAGTCTATGGAGCAGCGTTCTCCCGCACAGACTGTGTGCGACGTCAGAGGAGAGGAGGACAGAGGAGTCAGCCCTGGATCGGAGACCCGCACCATCGCTGGAGGGACAGCTGAAAAGGACAGTAAAGAAGAAGATGATCGAATATAGAGGCATCATTTAAGTTAAGTCCCTACATTAGCATGATTGGGAAAGGGGAAAAATGTCTGACTTTTTTGTCACTTTAACTCTCTTTATTGTATCAAAAAAGCAAAGGCTAAAAACACATGAAATACATCTGGCCAACCAGGGCTGTCCTTATAATGAGGCAGCCTGAGCCTGTTGTCTCAGATGGCATCTCTTTGGGTCAAGTGGGGAGATGGTAGGCAGAGTGGAATGGCTGCTCTGCTGTGCAATGTGTTCACCCAGCAGGCCCACCCACTCCAGAAAACTACATGAGGGGCAGAGTCAAGACCAGTCACCCTCCATAAGGAGAGGGCAGCAGTGACTGGTCTTTATTACAGGAAGGGGGGTGGGAGAGACCAGTCTCCCTGCACAAGGAAGGAGGGCAGCAGTGACCAGTCATTATTACAGGAAGGGGTGGAGACAGGACCAGTCACCATGCACAAGGAAAGAGAGCAGCAGTGACCGGTCTTTATTACAGGACTGGGCAGAGACAAGACCAGTCACCCTGCACAAGGAAAGAGAGCAGCAGTGACTGGTCTTTATTACAGGACTGGTTATGGGGGGGGCGAAAAAAATGTTCTGCCCCAGGCGCCCATAACTCTGGTTACGCCACTGCTGGGTGGAGACAAGATCAGTCACCCTGCACAAGGAAAGAGAGCAGCAGTGAGCGGTCTTTATTACAGGAGGGGGCGGAGACAAGACCAATCACCCTGCACAAGGAGAGAGAGCAGCAGTGACTGGTCTTTATTACAGGAAGCTCCAAGTTTCAAGTTGGATTACTGCACAGATCTGGAAGAAATACACAAAGCTCACCAAGATTCATTAAGAACACACATGACTCTTGTATGAGGACAATATTTTCTATCCTGAAGTTCAGCTTTACGGAGGAGTGGGAACGCATCTTTTGCAACAAGACAACAGAGCCTTCATGGTGAGTGGAAACAGAGGCAATGTATAATGATCACAATTAAAATTTTGGGTGGATTGTCCCTTCAAGATAAACATGTTAATTTCTTGCAATTAGTAAGTTTAAGAGCCCTGTATCTTAAGCGGTAGGCACATCGGCACGTCTTCCGAGGTCATCCTTCTTTAACAGTTGGAAATAGGAAAACATTTTAATCAAAGACATTTGCCTGCCTGTCAGACGTGACGTGAGCTGAAAAATGGTTTATCTCTCGGTCGAAGAAATTATTAGAACCATAAATCCAGAGCAGAGATGGGAACACTTGATGGAAATGTGTTTACCTATGGACAGAACTTCTGATAAATATTGACTCTGAATATAGTAGTTCAAATATTGCCGTGGTGCCAAGGTGGAGGCTGCAGAGTAAAACCTACGAAAACAATTTCTGAAGTGTACCTGCCACTTTTCCGTGGTGCAGGGAACCATTTTTTTTCCTGTTTCTAAAAAATTCAGCCTATGAATGTATGTGCATGTGTAATGCATGAATACAGGGCTCTGTTATTTGATGCTGACCTCACAGACACACTCCAAAATCTTGTGTAAAGGGTTCCTAGAAGAGTGGAGGCTGTTATAAATACAAAAGGGGGCAGCTCTATATTAATGGCCATGGTTTCGGAATGTGATGCCCAACAGGGTCATAAAGGTGTGATGATTTGTGTGCACAATCTTTTGGCTGTATAGTGAATTACTGCAGTAAGGTAAAGAGGACTCCCGTGCATGCGTGTGGGCCTATGTTTCGTGTTGCTGGGAAACATGCTCTAGTGGAAGTGGCGGCAAAGACGTGCAACCGGAAGTGCGCAAAGAGACGCACACATTAGTCGCACCGAAAGTGAGGCTGTCACTTTAATGAACTGGTCTATATAAACGAGTCTGCCCTAACCACGGTGCTGATGGTCTTCAGCTTGTACTTCCTGTGACCTGTTACTGCCAGATTGCCTGTTGCTCTTTTTGACCCGGATTGCCTTGACTCCTCTTGCTTGCTGCCTGCCCCCGGCCTGATTACTGGACTCTGCCTTGCCTATCGATTTTGTGCTAAGCTGCCCACCTGGTTTGACCTCTGGCTTCATCTTATGATCCTGAACCTGAACTTCTACTGCACGGTGTCCGGACCATCCACTGGCACTTGTGCTCCTTGTTGTCCTCCTCACGCCCTGTCTCCATTCCCAGGGGGTGCAGGACACTAGACGCAAGAGAAGCCTCCTCGTCCTACCAGTCTCCCACCAAGTATGTGATAATTATGTATCTGCCTGTCTACGAACAGTTCAAATAACACTTGACACAAGGAAAACATCTAGGATTCCATTGATGACCTGCCTCCAATGCTAGCTGCCTGGCTATCATCCTGAACAATACGATAAGCCTAACAACCAGGCTACTGGTATTTCAAGAAGGTCAAAAAAAGGAGTCAAACTCCTTCTGCACTTCGGCTCAGCCGAACATGCTGAGCATGTTCGGCTGAATCGGTCAGCTGAAGCAAGCCGATGTGCAGCTGATTTCAGGCGATTTACGGCTGAAATCAGCCATACAAGCCTGAAGTGAAAAGCCAAACAGCGTTCAGCTCACTTCACTTTGGGTCGGTTATTCACTCGGCTGCCTTCGGCAGCTTTGTGAATAGCCCTCTAAGTCATCTTGGAACATGCACAGGGCTTCTTCATTCACATGGATAAACAGAGTGGTTGGAGAATGTTGTAAAGATGGTGGTAGTGGTGGTAGTTGGGTCAATGGTGAGGTCAGCAAAAACCTAAACCTGTTGCTTTACCCTGCATGAGCAAAACACATGTTTACTTTAAGTAGTACAACCCGTAATAAGGTAAGATTTACATCAAGCCCTTTTTTTTGTCAAACAAAGTTATATAACTTGTTTATATTCCTAGTGTTTCCAATCCTCATTATACTTCACAGACGGGGAGTACTTTTCATGCTATAGGAAATATGGAAATCAGAAGCGGCTATGAATATTACATTATGGATGGTGGAGGGCCCTTCAGTGTAGGAGTGTTTCTAGCCCACTGGAAATCAGTCATCTTTTCATAAGTGAATGTCCAGCTGTTATAGATAATGGGGCATCTTCTAGCCGAGCTGGAGAGCAGAGAATGTGGTATTATCTCCTGATAAAACTAAAGGAGAGATAAAAACAGCTAAATTTGATTTACACTCTGATTTTGATTTGTTCACTCTTCAGATAATTGAAAAAAGATACAGATATAAGTTTGAAAATGTAATTACAAAACACAACGTGAGGCATGGTTGAATAAATGTGAGCAGGTGTAAATGTTAGGTAAATCCAGGCACATACTTGCTTGATTTGTCCATGTTCACCCTCATAAAACTAGGTGGCCCCTGTTAAGGGGTGAGGGCTGGCATATGCTAATACATGACTAAATCTAATGTGGGTTAGAGATGCATAAAACATGTACAGTGAATATAGACTCACAACACAGGTCTCCTGTAATGAAAGTTAGGATTTAAAGAGACTAGCTTGGATGGTGCACCATGCTCAGGAACATCAGTAGGAAACAGGCTCTGGCCAAGGAAGAGGCTCTCTGGAAGCACCTGGCCTTCACAAGAGTCCCTGGTGGTGGGGTTGGAATTATATGACATTTACTTCCAGATGTGAAAAGGGATCATTCTGGTTTCCCAAAAGATGGTAGGCCACACCAGAATTCTTGTTTAGAATGGAAAATGTATCATCATCAACTGCACCAGGATCAATTAACGTGACACTAAACTCAGGAGTTATATCTTAAAAATGCATCCAATACCTTAACTATTAAGAATACTTGACCGTTTTTGTGTATCACTCGGCTGTAGATCCTCAAATCATCTCTGAATTGGTGCTGGCACTGTCCTTCCTTCTGGAGGGTGGCTACTTTTGTTCCCCATGGTCCTTGTAGGTGTTGTGAAGTAGTCACCACTCTAAGCTCGCTCCCGTGATGGGAATGATGGAGTGGTGACTACTTTACAACACACACAGGGACCATGGGGAACAAAAGTAGCCCCCCTCCAGAAGGAAGGACAGTGTCAGAACCAATTCAGAGATGATTTGAGGAACTGCAGATGACCTGTTATCTTATTTAATTATGATCTTAATTAACATGTCTACAACAAGGGCGTGTGTCTACAGACTTTGGGTTTTTGTCGATGGCATACGTTTGAAACCCTTCTGAGATCATTCAGAAATCTTTGACAGGTGCATTTGGTCTGCAGTTAACCTCCTTCGGACCTGCATTTTACCTGCTTTAAGTGAGTTTTGCATTCCGTTAGTCCTTTATGGAAATGCAACACCTGTTTGAAGTGAACAAAAGCTTTCCTAAAAAAGGACCCATTAGAGCTTGCAAGAAAGACATTTCTTTTGGGTCAAGGGGGCATCTTTCCCAGATGTGACTTCTTGAGGTTGCCTAATTCCTTAATGTGCCTTCTAGTAGGCAACTGAACACTAGACTGAGTTCTGTTCATTGGCAAGTTCATGGTTGGGGTCATAGCCAGCATGGTGGAAATAGAAATGTAGTTGGGGACTGTTGCCAGAGTTTATTGCCAAAGCAACCAAAGCAAGCACATACTGTAGTTGGGAATTGGAGCAAGGGTCACGGGAGGCGGAGTACAAGGGAAGTCAGCAATTTAAATGAGTATTACACTTTTTCAGTAATGAATCCAGTTCAAACAAATATACATTGCCCAGCAAAGTGTTTCTTTACATGTTTGCTCAAACACTTACAGCCATCATGTGTCCATGTCATCCAAGTCCAAGTCATCCATGTCTCCTGTACAAGATCACATGGAACAGTACAGTCTCCAGCAGATATCCACCTACTAGCTTGGAGAAGGGAAGAAGTAGGGTGACTGGAGGGGGGAAGAGTGGTGAACTTGGGAGTGACTTGCCTTGCTGTGCCTGTGTGTTTGTGGAGACAACACAGCTTACTAGCACACACAAGAGTGGTTCCAAGAGTGGTTGAAAGGGAAAGGAGCCACCCTAAAACATGATATCAGGGCCAGTGCTCAGGTGACCAGCTGATTCTGCAGATAAACAAAACCTTTAAAATCAAGGAGCACATGTGGACTTTAATATCACTTTAAATCAATATAAACTGGGGTAAAGCCCCTCCACCAATGAGCTTAACAAATCTACAGTTGAGCAGAGCCAACATAGGCTGCAGCAGAGCTACAAAGGGGATGCATATAGCTACCCAGACATCATGTTGTTTTCAGTAACACATTCCCTGTGTAATAAAGTGTTCCATGCTGCCACCCTGCCCCTCTCTGCACCCTATGGTCTCTATGGCTGCATAGTTTGTGTTCCTTAGTTGGTTGGATAGTGTACAGTGTACTTACTGTTCAATCACTGGCTCCGTACACCTAGAAAGGAACTCCTAGGAGGGTATGGTAACAATTTTCTTGATTATTACACTCCTAGGTGTATTGGTGAAGAATTGACAATCTGTCTCCTTCAGTCTTCCCACCTCCAGCATGTGGCTAGAAGTCTGATCTTTGAATTTGTAATGGTGATGTTGAAGTGATGCACTTTACTATCCTAGGAATCTAACCCATATGACAATAAAATGTAGCTTTCATTCCAAATTATAAATCTATATTTCTTCCCATTTGTATTAATACAGCATTAGTCTCCTTCTGGAAGCAGCAAATCTTTGTATGCACTTTATCTTAGTGAGAGCATATCTATAATCCTCTACTACTTTCTGCAAATTCTTCCTGCCTTGCAGTTCCTTCATCTATACATATCTTGGATCAAGATTTCTCCTTTTCTGCCTCTCTAGATCCCTGGTGCCAACATGTGGCCCGCAGGCCGGTTGCAGCCCTGCCACTGTTCTGCTTGCAGCCCGCTGTGCTTCAGACCTTGGTTCAGAGGGCAGGCTTGTTTATTCTTATATAGGAGCCGCCAGCTTGTTCAGGAGTGCTGCTGACAGATTGGCCCTTGCTTCCACATAAGCAAACTCTGCATACAAAAAGAGTTGTATATGATATCTCAATTTCCACATTCAGAATAAACTCACCAGAAAGGGTTTTTTGTGTGTTGCTGATTATACAGCTTAATGTGATTACCTGGAATGGGAAATATGGCTTTATGACGATCAGCCATAACATTATAACTAGGGATGCACCGATACCGGTTTTTCGGGATCGAGTATGAGTATCAATATTTTTTTTTCAGTACTCGCCGATACCGAATACCGATACCGGAAGTCCCATTAAGGAAGCCAGACGGCATGTAATGACTTGCCACCTGGCTTCCTGATCGCCTTGAAGCCGGGCGGCATGTAAAAACTTGCCACCCGGCTTCCTGATTACCAGGGAAGCCATCTCCATGCTTCTCGTCACTAGATGAGGAGAGAGCATGGAGCCGGCTTTCTGGCCAATCAGGAAGCGGGACACCGTGTAATGACGGGAAGCCTGGCTTCCTGATTGGCCGGGGAGCCGGCTCCATGCTCCCTCGTCACGAGGTGATGAGGGAGCATGAAGCCGACTTCCTGGCCAATCAGAGAACAGGGCGCCGCGTCATTACACCCCACCCGGTTTCCTGATTGGCCAGCTTCCCGACCAATCAGGTGACGAGGGACCATGGAGCCGGCTTCCCGGCCAATCAGAAAGCCGGGCAGCGTGTAATGACTTGCTGCCTCGGAGCATTTGGGTGAGTACAAGTACTCGCCCAAATACTCGGCATCGGCACCAATACTGATACTAGACTAGTATCGGTATCAGTGCATCCCTAATTATAACCACTGAAAGGTGAAGTGAGATGGAGGCAGTGTGATGCTTTGGGCAATGATCTGCTGGGAAACCTTGGGTCCTGCCATTCATGTGGATGTTACTTTGACACGTACCACCGACCTAAACATTGTTGCTGACCAAGTACACCCCTTCATGGAAATGGTATTCCCTGATGGCAGTGGCCCCTTTCAACAGGATAATGAGCCCTGCCACACTGTAAAAATGGTTCAAGAATGGTTTGAGGAACACAACAACAAGGTCAAGGTGTTGACTAGGCCTCCAGATTCTCCAGATCTCAATCCAATCGAACATTTGTGGGATGTGTTGGAAAAACAAGTCCAATCCATGTAGTCCACACCTCCCAACTTACAGGACTTAACAGATCTGCTACTGACGGCTTGGTGCCAGATACCACAGAATACCTTCAGAGGTCTAGTGGAGTCCATGCCTTGACTTGTCATGGCTGGTTTGACGGCAACCTAACCTACTTAATATTAGGCGGTCATAATGTTATGGCTGATCGGTGTATACTGACACATGGAGTTATCTGTAAGGAGTTCTAGACTTTATAGACTGGCCATTAACCCATGGTATTGGGAGTATCAATAAGACGTCTTGCATTGTAATTTCATATATCCCGGATCATAGTGGGATGAGTGACTTGGAGAGTCTTTAATGAGTTTATGTTATGCAACAGCATGGAAGGTCTGGTTGTGGTTGTCCCCCGGTACTGTATTCTATGACACAGAGCTGACATATTTTATTAGATGTTGGCTTGCTATGTGGTCAATTGTTATTTTTTTAAGGATCATGCTTTTTTATAATAAAACATCTCGAGATTGAATCAGTTCTTCTTTTCCTTTCTTTACAGAATCTTTCTACAGCTGCTCAAAATGCACACTGAACACCAGGGGCTGACTGGCAACTTTTGGCCCAGGGGGCAAGTAACACCCAGAGGCCCACTGAGCCCCCCTCCTGCTTTCCCTCTTCCCCTGCGTGCTCCCCACCCCCCTTGCCACTTTCGTCAGCCATGTAAATTACAACACGGGAAAACAAAATAAACTAGGGATGCTCCTATATATATCGGCCGCCAAAATATATCAGCTGAAAATGGCACTTTTGGCATAATGCGGAATGTGCCATTTTCTGGCTGATACAGCATTGCATCTGTGTATTCTCTCCTCCCTGCTGGGTGCTGCTCTGTGTCGTAGCGGGGAGGAGAGAAACTGTGACAGCCGGCCGAGCGCTGCTCTCTTCTCCGCACCGCCTGCTCAGCCTCCTGTGACAGTGTGTCAGGAAGCAGAGTGAGGCACAAGCATGCAGTGATCAGTGATCGCTGAGTGTTTGTACATAATTGAGGACATATCATGTTTACTATATGACGGGGGCCGTTTTTAGAGGCAACAGAGAGGCCCGGGGGGCAACTGCCACCCTGCCCTCCGGCCCAGTCCGCCCCTGCTGAACACTGATTTAAAAATAATTTATATCAGTGTTCTGCCAGGCAGCTTGCATTTTGGTAGTGGCAGCCTCTAGTATTTTCTCAGTATAGCATTCCTTTAAAGGAGAACTATGAGGTGAGTGCTTTTCACTCACCTCATAGTTCTAGCCGACCTGTGACAATGAGACTGTCACAGGTCGGTTTAGCAGATCGGGAGGTGAGCGAACACATACCGGGGTTCGCTCACCTCTCAATCCTGTCACGGCTCTCTGCCGTGACAGGGGAGGGGCTGGATTCCCCCCTCCCCGCCAGCGCTGTCTGGCGGAACGGACGGTGGAGGGGGCGGGTACAGTTGGCTCTGCCTCTAGATAGACAGAGCCAGCTGTCAGTCACGCAGCTGGGCGGATCCCAGCACAATTGTCGGGATCCGCTTCAGCTGCGGCGTCTCAGTATACCGCGAGCTACAGCTCGAGGTATACTGAGCCTAGGGTTACGGGAGTTTGTGTCCTCCCGTTACCCTAAGAAGAACTATGGGGAAAAGCCTTAACCCCATAGTTCTCCTTTAAGACCTTTGTATTGCTTTCCAGACATTTGGAAGAATCGGATGCACAGCAAGCTTCTTCAGGATCAGCACCATGGACAGCGCACAACATTACTTTTTCCCATTAGGGATAGATCACATCACACACTTTATGGTAGGGTGTGTTGCATTATGTGTTTTAATGCGCTGTAGTGCCATTCATTTTGACAGGCACCCTGACATCCTACCATGCATTGTATTGCACTGTGCCAGAAAAAGTGCTCCATGTCCGTTTTTGGTCCGTTCCTGTTCATTGGCAGCCCATTCAAAATAAATAAGCTGCTTTAACTAGGTACGTTAACATGTGGTAACACACATACTTAATAATAACAAGCTCCTGTGTGATAGCATTTGGAGGTGACAGGCTCTCTTTATTGAACCTGTCGCTTCCAATACAGGAGTTCTAGTACATCACTGTGCTGGCTCTCCTGTGACAGCTGAGATGGGAAGGCTGCGAGTGCAGCTCTCCCTTTTAACTGTTTACATGGAGCAGAGCGGAGAACGGGCATTCTCTGCTCTGCTCCCTGCTCTCCATTCTGAAGATTTCCAGAGAGAGGCGGCCAGCGAGGAGAGAGGTAGGCGTGGGGGGCAGGGGGGGAGGCGGAAGGGAGAGGACGTACCTGCAGTCTCATTACAAGTGATCTTGGCGACATCGCTGAGATCACTTGTAAATAAACGAGTGGCTTCCCCGCTCTACATTTGGCACTGCTTACCCAAAGCAGGGCTAAATGTAGAAAACAACTACCTGCCCGGCGCCTGGAACTGCATGTCCTGGGCGTCGGAAGATTCTACACCCCTGCCGTCCCCACTGCTCCCAGCCGCCCCGAGGCCGGGCCCCGGTAGCCTTGTGGAAAATCCGGCTCTGCATTCAGGGTTGATTTAGACAGGAGCCAATTAACCTTCCAGCATGTCTTTGGAGTGTGGGAGGAAATTCATGCAAGCGGTATTTGAAGTGACAACCACCATTGCTGAAAATAAGTAATGCTAACCACTAAGCCACTGTGCCACCTATTATCTTGCAGCAGACTGCCTTGTCTCTGGAATGGATACATGGTGTGTGTGTGTACGTTTGTAACCTGAGCCAGCACTACAGGAAGAGGCACTCAGCTGCAAAGGGAAGTTCTCCCCGAGCATGAGAAGACATGAGGATGTAAAAGGAGGAGCAGCAAAGAGAACGGAAACAACCATGGATTACAGTAAGTCACACATTACAGTATTGGTTTATGTTAAAAAATCTGAGGGTTTAATGTCACTTTAATGGTTACCACTTCTGCAAGTCAATAGACAGCAAAGTAGCTTATTGGTAAGCAAGGCAGATGTGCTAAACACTAAGCCACTTTGCTGTCTCTTATCTTCTTTCTGGCTACTCCATCCATCTTGTCGACGGATGGAGTAAAGGAAAATTATGATGCAAGTGATTTTCACTCATCCTCATAGTTCGAGCCGACCTGTGACAATGAGACTGTCACAGGTCGGCTCAGTAGATCGGAAAGTGAGCGAACACATACCGGCGCTCGCTCACTTCTCGATCCTGTGTCGGCAGAGAGCCCCGCTCTGATCCTCCAGCGCTGACTGGCGGAACGGACGGGGGAGGGGACAGCTGGCTCTGGCTCTAGATAGGCAGAGCCAGCTGTCACTCACACAGCTGGGTGGATCCAGACATAATTGTCTGGATCCGATTCAGCTGCGGCGTCTCAGTATACCGGGAGCTGCAGCTTGCGGTATAGTGAGCTTTGGGTGACAGGAGTACACTAGTTTGTGTCCTCCCGTTACCCTTAGGAGAACTATGGGGAAAAGCCCTAACCCCATAGTTCTCCTTTAAAGCAATAAAAGTCACTTATCAAATCAGTCCAATTTACTTAACCTTTCTCTTGTGTCCTGAGTGGGATTTGAACCTGGGACCCCCAATGCTGCAAGGCAGAATTGCTAACCACTAAGTCACTCCCCAAAACAGCCCAATGTATTGCATTTTGATATGATGTTAAATGTGCAAAGTATTTGGTGTTGTAAACCCTCAGAATAAATCTGCAGCCCACTACCATGCAGGAATAGTGTAAACACTGAAAAGGAATCAGGCGTTTTAGCATCATAAGCTGCAGAGTTGATAGGAAACATTGTGTTGCAATGATGACGGGGTTCAGGGGGGATAACTTTAGAAGTAATCCGGAAAATCCCTTTAAGCTTTAAACCCAAACACTTGGAATTCCACACCGCTCAATCCTCCCAGCGCACCATCCAAACTTCTCCCCTTCATCCGTTTCTAGCGGCAGAGGCACGCGGAATGAGAATTGCGCAGACTGTAATTAAGGGAAGTGGAATGGGAGAGAGCGAAGGGAGAAACGAGGATTTAATTGCTTTGCAGCAGTTAATTAGAGAACAGCAAAGCGCAGAGAAAGGCGGTCATAGAGGAAAGAGCTTTCATAAAATAGAACCCCGAAAAAGCAGAGAATAGTTTGTTTTGAATTATTCAGCACGCCGTTCCGACGCTACAGGATTTCTGAGAATTCTCTATAATGCCATAAGAATATCAGCGCAAAGGAACAGACCGCCAAACCCCTCCGGAGTCATTGTGCCAAGGTTACTTGTGATTGTTGGAATCGATTCTCTCTCCCAGGCTGATGGCAGACAGGAGAGTTTTCTTTTTTTTGTGCCGCGTCTGACTCGGTTGGGAAAGTGCCGCGGTTAGGACGTTATGACTGCTGTTCAGATGTTGAAAGAGGAATCTTTTTGTTGGCCAGGATGACCAGTGTGATTAAGGGTAAAGCGCCAAAAGCCAACGTGACTGCTCTTGGCAAGAACTGTGCAGTGGCTGTATGCAGGTCATTGCCTGAGGGATGTAAAGTATATCACATTCTCAAACAATTCATCCCCACACAGCTACCTCCTCATGTATCACTGGCCCCTCCCTTTTAGAGTGTAAGCCCTCAGGGGCAGGGCCCTCCTTACCAACTTGTCTTGTATTGTGATTGTAATGTCTTCCTTATATTGTAAATGCTGCACAAACTGTTGGCGCGTTATAAAATCCTGTATAATAATAATAAAGAGACCCTGTCACTATGTTAAAAGCAGCCATATACAGTATTAGGCCTCGTTCACACCAGACACAGTGCGTTCCGTGCCTGATTCTGGCACTGGATCGCATTGCTGACGGTTCACTATGTTGTGGGGCAGGAGGGGGCGTGGCGGTCCATTGAAGTGAATGGCACGGTAGCCGCACCCTCCGGCCGCAATGCAATCGCCCGCCCGGGAACAAAAGGCACATCAATGCCTGCGGCCCAGTCTGGACCGAACAAAATAGTGCTTGCATCATTTTGTTCGACCGGACCGCAGGCATTCATGTGCCTTGCGCTCCTATGCGGCCGATCGCATTGCCATACACTTCAATGGACCGCCACGCCCCCTCCTGCCCCACAAAATAGTGAGCCAGCCGCAATGCGATGCAGTGCGTTACGGCCAGAATCAGGCCGGAACACACTGTGTCTGGTGTGAACGAGGCCTAAGAACATAACAAATGAATAGCCCATTAAAATAGAAAATAACAAAACCAGCTTTTGCTGCCACATTCACCGTCAGTCCAGAGATTGTTTTTATTCTGCCCCCAGATGTCTTCAGTCTGATGGCCAGCATCATTCAGCCTACTTCCTCTGAGCCCAGGTCACCCTGGACCCATCCCCAGCCTGTGACTGGAGAAACAGTACAGTCATGTCTCTGATGCCCTCTTTTTATTCTGTCTTCAGTCTGATGGCCGGCATCATTCAGCCTACTTCCCCTGAACCCAGGACATCCTAGACCTGCCCTCATCATCTGACTGTGCAGTGAAAGGAGAAGCAGTACAGTCATCTCTCTATCCTTTTGCTTTCTCATCCTATCCACCTGTCCCTTGCCCAATAAAGGATAGGATTTAAAAAAAACAGCTTTTGTTGAAATATTCATTTTAAATCTGGAGCTCTCTTCTGCAGTATTCCTTTTCCACCAGTAGATGTCCTCAGTCTAAATGCCAGCATCACTCAACCCAATTCCTCTGAGCCCAGGTCATTCTGCACCCCCCCCCAGCCTGTGACTGGACAGTAAAATAAGCAAGCACAGTCATCCTTCTGTCACTCTGCTTTCTCCTCCTATCCACATGTTCTTTGCCCATTTAAAGAATGGGGGCTTAAAAAAAAGCAGCTTGTGTTATAAAAGCCGAGATCTTAGAACATGGTGAAATGATCACAATATCAACCGACCAATCAGCAAGAAATGATTTGTTCTCATAGAAAAGACACACAAACATACAAATAGACAGACATAAAAAAACATATGAATCACGGGGCTCCATGTTATATGTGGCATTTGATGTCTGTCTGGTTCTTATGTGGCTTTGCTATGATCAAAAGCTACTGGAACAGGATTTCTCAGCCGGCAAATGGTAATGTATCAAACATCGCCATTCACAGGCTCATAGATGGATCCCGAGGTACAAGGTCAGGTGGGATCCCTGTTTGAGCCTTTGAATGGCGCCGTTTGATATGTTTCCATTTGACCGCTGATCTATCCTTTCATAGCTGTTATTACATCATAACAAGATTGCATTTGGTAGTTGGGGGACCGGGGGGACTCTTTTCTCCACAATTGGCCCCCCTTCTAGGCTCTTCCTTTTCTCCAGAATTGTGAATGACGGCATTTTTATTAATACCCTCCTCATTCTCCTGAAGAAGTTCATATTATCAACGCAATGTGTAGAGTCATATCATTGGATCACCGCCGCCGTTAATATGAAGATAAACTGTGTATTCCTGTCTGTGGCTCCCTGGACAGCAGAGCGGACAGCTGCAGCCAGGTAAGACACCCCCCGAAAATAAGACCTAATGTCTTTTTTCGTAGAAAAAAAAATATAAGACACTGTCTTATTTTCGGGGAAACGCGGTATTGTGATCTTTAGTGTTAGGATGTCATGATATCGGTCACATAATAGAGATTAGACATGTAAGCTGCGGAAACCTTCGCTTCGGTTATTTCATTATTTCGGGATTTGGGATTCGGATCTCCCATTATTTTCAATGGGTATGGTTCACACCTGGGCGTATTACAGGCTGTATGAACGCGCTACAAAACGCCCTACGCCAAAAGAAATACAGGAGCTTCTATTTGCCGCGCGTATCCATTGGGATACAGCCAGGTAGCCCTCGGAAACGCGCAATCTTACAGCAGGGCAATGACCCAAAGCACACGTCAAAAAGCACCCAGAAATGGTTTCAAAGCGCTTGAGAGTACTGGACTGGCCAGCACTGAGTCCAGATCTGAATCCCATAGAGCTCCTGTGGAGAGATCTCAAAGCAGCAGTTGGGAAAAGGAACCTTCCCATCTGAGAGACCTGGAGCAGTTGGTGAAAGAAGAGTGGTCCAAAATTCCTGTAGTTTCAGTTCTACTTTAATATGAAAATGATAAATTATCCTGTAGCACTACAAATTACCTTATCACCCCACCCCACCATGAATGGCCAGTCTTATATAGCGGCCCTCTGGGAATTTGCTCTCCTCTTCCTCCTTACCTTTCCTACTTGTGTTTGTGTTTTGCCTGGAAAACCCTCATTTAGAACACAGAGTTCCTCAAGAGATCCTCAAGCTGAGCGGTGATTAATCAGGAAGAGGAAGTGATTCATTATCTGACCAGCTGAGTCTTTAGTATGGATCTGGGATGGATGATCTCGCTGGCCCGCTCACAGACTTCCCACATCTCTCAGCAGCAAGCGTTTAATAAAAGCATATTAAGATGGCCCTAGGCAGTCAACCTGTGAGCGGGATCTATTATCTCTATCCGGTGCGCTCCCTTTACTGCTGTTAATACAGGAGGTGGATGCACATGGATATTATATTTATGGGGACTTCAAATAAAATATTAATGATATTGTAAACCCGCTATTCAATGCAGTATCTCGGCGCGGTGTCATTCGGTGGGAGCTTTGGCGCCTGGAATCTTGGCACACACATTTTTTGAGAGCTTGTATTATGTGTGTTATAGAAATGTATCATACCCAAAAAAGTGGTAGCCACCCAGTTCTAAAGAGACCGTAGGCTCAATTTATGAGGCTTCCATATAAGGATTAGGAATGAGCCGAACACCCCTGTACGAACTCGAACTCAATGAAAGTGTATGGGGGTCGAATGTTCGACCCCCATACAGCTGCCGCTACAGGTGGCTGCAGCGGCCTGTGTCACTTCAAATCCCGGCTGTTCTCCCCGCCAACACAGACCGCTGCATTGCTCCGCTGCCCCCGTACCTCTGCTGCTGTCTTCCCCTGGTCCGTCGGCTTCTCCGTTCCCCCATCCGGCCGCGGCACCTCGTCTTCTTCCGGTCCCGTCCGCACCTCCTCTTCGGCCGGTCCGTCCGCTCCTCTTCCCGGGTCCGTCCGCTCCTCTTCTCCCGGTTCGCCCACTCCTCTTCCTCCAGTCCGTCAGCTCCTCCGCTCCGGCCGCTTCTCCTCTGCCCTGCCCCCTCTTCATCTGCAGGCTTTGAGCCATACCCAGCCTGCTATTGGATATTGTAACAAGCTGGCTATTGCACCTACCCACTGCCTGCTGTCAATCAGCATGGGGACCTGATAGAGAACTTTCTCCTTCAGGCCCCTCCTCCGCTGAGCCCTGATTGGGCAAAGTCTTGCACCTGACCTGTGGTCAGGTGCAAGACTTTAACAAATCAGATCTTCAGTGAGCATTTTGTATTATGGAATGCCCGTGGTCGAACAAACCGTGAACATCCCATAAAGTTCGGCGTTCGGCGAGCGTTTGAACTGCCGATGTTCGATTCTAACTCATGTTCGAATCGAACACTCAGCCCATCCCTAATAAGGATTAGTATCTGTATCTTGGTCATGTGACTATCATTTTTATATCTTATTGGTCTCAGCAAAAAATAACTGTCACTTTTTTTTTTTAAATTGGTATCCTTATCCTGATGTGCTATTTTTGTGATTTGGCCCTCCTGACTATTGATTTCCACCTCTTCCCATAAGGCAATACGTGCATTTCACATATGTTAGGTACGTTCTTTACCCGTTGAAGGCTAACTTGAGTAAATATCCAAAAGCCCTGAGACTTCTGCTGGGTACCGCCATGTTAGATGTGTTTTTTTTTTTCTTTTTCGGATTCACTGATGTTGGCTATTCCCTACACAGCAAAATCTTAAAGAAGAACTCCAGAAATTGACAAAATTAACCCTTGCAGTGGGGCTACCCCCCGCACTGCAAGGATTAACTGCTCATTTTGGCCTACGGACCAGAATAAAGAAGATCCTTGATCCTACAGCAGTCGGTGCTCACCTCTCTCCCCCTACGCTCCAGCGTCCTCATTTCCAATGCAAGTCAATGGACCTGTATTACATTTGATGATGTCATCAGTCCTTAGACTGCCAGAGCCTTAGGGAAAAGAGACTGCAGGCAGGGCCGCTACCAGGGCTGTCTTTACCGGGGCCCACAGCAGCTGTCCCTTTTATCTAGAGCGGAAGGCAGGAGCAGTGACAACGCTGGTAGCAGGGGCGGACTGGGCTGGGGGACTGCCGGCATGTTGATAGCCAGGACCGGCGCTAGCTTAGCCTGAGGGGGCTATAATTGGCAGGTGATAGAGAAGAGCAACTGAGCAGCCAGAACAGCGGACGATGAAGTTTCTGGTACGTGCTGGGAGCGGCCGGAGCTGTGCTCTTCTCTGCCTGTTGTCTGCAGCTCCAAAGAGGGGAGTGCCTGGCTGGCAGAGGAGGATGATTTTGCTGGGAATGCAAAGGGGAGCCCGGCTTGGGGGGAGGGGAGGAAGATACTGGTTGTCCTGTTGAGTGTATTGTTTTGCAGAGTCCTGTTTATTACATTACAGAGTCCTGCGTTTATTACGTTGCAGAGTCTTGAGTCCATTGCATTGCAGAGTCCCGAGTCCGTTGCGTTGCAGAGTCCCAAGTCCATTGCGTTGCAGAGTCCTATGTCCATTGCGTTGCAGAGTCCTAAGTCTATGGCGTTGCAGAGTCCCGAGTCCGTTGCGTTGCAGAGTCCCGAGGCCGTTGCGTTACAGAATCGAGGCCATTGCGTTCCAGAGTCCAAAGTCCGTTGTCTTGCAGAGTCCCGGGTCCGTTGCGTTGCAGAGTCCCGAGTCCATTGCGTTGCAGAGTCTCCAGTCCGTTGCGTTGCAGAGTCCCCAGTCCACTGCGTTGCAAAGTTCCGAGTCCGTTGATGCGGCAGAGTCCTGAGTCCATTGCGTAGCAGAGTCCCGAGTCCGTTGCGTTGCAGAGTCCCGAGTCCGTTGCGTTGCAGAGTCCCCAGTCCGTTGCGTTGCAGAGTCCCCAGTCCACTGCGTTGAAAAGTTCCGAGTCCGTTGATGCGGCAGAGTCCCGAGTCCGTTGCGTAGCAGAGTCCAGAGTCCGTTGCGTAGCAGAGTCCCGAGTCCGTAGCGTAGCAGAGTCCCGAGTCCGTTGCGTAGCAGAGTCCTGAGTCCATTGCGTCCTGAGGCATTGGGAGGGTGTCCCCGTGCCGATGGAGACAAGGGCCTCGTCCCCACAATCCTGACCCGGTTGTTGTGGGGGTCTGCAGGCAAAGGGGCTTATTTGCATCAGGGTACCCCTTTGATTAAGGGTGGACCCAGACGTCGTCAGCGCGCACACGAGAGGGGGGAGGGGCAGGACGTCTTAAGACGCCCTCCCGCTCTGAGCAGACGTCCATCTGGCCGTTCACAAACGGCCATGGACGTAAGGTGGTTAAAGTGCAGACTTTTGATAAAATCCTTTGATTGAAAAAAAACAGTCTTTTATTTAAAAAACAAAAACAAAAATGGATCCACTGACGTAATCCAGGGTCAATCACGGCAATCAGCGTTGTCCACGACGACGACAAAATAAAAAATAAATAGAATTATTTTTTTTAAACGCCGTCCCGCCCACTCCCCGCTGACAGATGCCGGCAAAACATAAACAATTGGGCGGAGCTAGCGGTGACAGCTAGCTCCGCCCAATTGTGTAGTTTGCCGGCATCTGATAGGCGAGACATGATTGGGCAGAGTCATCATGACTTTGCCCAATCATGGCTCCAAATGAGTACTGAGCCCTGATTGGGCAAAGTCTTGCACCTGACCTGTGGTCAGGTGCAAATCTTTAACCGATTAGAACTTCGGAGGGCTATTTGCAGTATGGGACGTTGCGCAGTCCAACAGACCGCGAACATCCCATAAAGTTCGGCGTTCGGCGAACGCCCGATGTTCGATTCAAACTCACGTTCGAATCGAACCGGCGGACCATCCCTAATCATGTCGGTCAAAGGGAGATCTCCCTCTGACCAGACGTTCCGGTATCGGAGGTAAGTATCGGAGCATTTGGTACTCGCCCAAATACTCGGTATTGGCACTGATACCAATACCAGTATCGGTATTGGTGCGTCCCTAGTTTAGATATATAGCACCCCAACTCTTTAAACCCAATCCCCTGCAAAATGGATTCAAGGAACCCTGAATGATGCCTGAACAAAGATGGTTCCATCCTAAAGGAGAGAAAAGCAGATGAAGGCATTGTTAGGGGAAGTGGTGTGATCTTTGAGAGAGGCAGGGGCGTCCCGAGGTTGGGTGACACCCAGAGCGGTAACCGAGTGTCACCCCGCCGAGACGCCACCGCGCATGCGAGTGACATCACCACGGGTGTGCGCGATGACGTCATTGCGCACGCGCGGCAGTATTCTGATACCTGACGGTGGCCATCTTGGTGATGGACGACGGCAGAGAGAGAAGGGGACAGCCACCCGGCGGGATAAGGTATGCCGTCGTGTCCCCTCCTCTCTCCTGATACTGTCGGGCGTTCGGTCCATGACCAAGCGCCCGACTTTTCAGAGGGGGGTGACACCAAAATGACTGTAAGTCATTTTGGTGTCACCCCTCCAATGGTGTCACACAGGTGCAGGCTGCACCCCCCTTGTGACGCCACTGGAAAGAGGTAATAAATACCCGGAAGTGTGACAAAGACACATTACTTAATATGAAAACAAACATACAGTACATCTGATGCTAGGTCTGCTTTAAGAATATCTCTACATGTTGTGGATGTTTTGCACTGTGTACAGTGACATTTTACATAATTCATAAAGGGGAAGCACTGCATGTCGGTGATTAGCATTAAACAGATCTTTTTAATCTACAGAACCTCAAGTTAGTGCCCACTTTGCAATAATCTCATTTGCATTCGAAACTGGGAAAGTTTATCCATATTTCACCCATCCGGCTATCATTTCCTTGATGAGTTGCACAGCTATCTTGCTGGCTGCCAGAATAGACCATTAACCAAAGTTGTTTGAAGATCAGGTGCATGTGAATGTGGGATTAATAGCCCATCTTTCAATATGACATGACAGCACGGGATACGGAGAGAGAGCAGTTACATTTTCATGAAGCATCATCGCAGTCTATCAGATCATTAGAGCCACGGACCTGCACCAAAACCTTAGACAACACCTTCACCGAGTGTTACTTTTTTATCTTTCTTCTACAATGAACACACTTTAAATGTATATAAAAACAATTAAAGAATTAAAGAGTGACTCCAAAAATGAAATGTATTTGTTAAAGTCAAGTTAATCTGCCTTTTCCAGTAGCGCAGGACTTTCATATATAGACAGGCCTGGAGAAAGGGAAGGGATTGCTTGGAGGGACATCATGACAGGGGAAGAAGGGAAGCTAGGTCACAAAGAGTTAAAAGATTAGTTCAGAGAGAGTTTAGAAGGAGGGGACGCTTACTGGATTGGACGAAAGTTCTGTAGGGAGAGATTTCCTAAAGGGTGGTCCGTGGGGAGGCGGAAGAAGTTTCCAGTTGCAGATGGCTCAGAGTTTCCCTCCCACCCACCCCCTTTCCCTTTTCCTTTTCCCTTTTCTTCATTTACCGTGTGTCTCTCAACATGGCAGTGGTTTTGGCGGTTTGGGATCCTTGTAGGTGGTCTAGATCGCTGGTTTATTGGAATAATGGTTCGGCCCATCCTAAGTGTGGTGTCCTTTAACCGCTTGCTGACCGGGATGTTTACACCCCCTTCCCATCCAGGCCATTTTTCAGTATTCAGCCCTGCGGTACTTTGACTGACATTTATTCCGTCATGCAACACTGTACTGAAAATATTTTATTCCATTTTTGGGGACCGATAGAGCTTTATTTTGGTGGTATTAAATCACCACTTTTATTTTTTACTATATTTAGGAAAAATATAAATTTTGAAAAAAATACGTTTTTTTTTTTTTTTTTTTACATGTTAGGAAACATTTATTACCCATTTTTTTTGTAAATTATAAAATACGGGGTCACGTCGGGTAAATAGACACCAAACATGTCAAGCTTTAAAATTGCATGCACTCACACAATCGCAAAAAACTACCATGCCTAAAACTGGCCATAGGCAACGCTTTAAAAGCTTTTACCGCTCATCAGTTTAGTGTTATCAGTGATTGATGGGCCTAGAATTATTGCTTTCACTGTGACGTTCGCGGCGATATGTAACATGTGGGGCTAACGCGTGGGGACTTTAAAAAAATGTGTCTTTTTTAAATTATTTTTTATGTGTGATTTAAATTATTTTTTTTGGAAACTAATTTTTTTTCTTATTTTTTTTTTTCTTAACTTTATTGCTGTCACATAGGGGGATAATAAAACCCCTTATGTGATAGCAAAGATATGTGACAAGTCCTCTTTATGGAGACATCAGGGGTCTCCAAGACACTTAATGTCACCTAGGACCCCCCTGAAGAAGCTGATGAAGAAGAGATCTGCTTCATCAGCTTCTTAAGCTGGAGAGTGACACAAGAATGTGGAAGTGATGTAATATACATCACTTCCGCATTCTGA
The DNA here is from genome assembly GCF_000935625.1 of Nanorana parkeri. Taxonomy (NCBI): domain Eukaryota; kingdom Metazoa; phylum Chordata; class Amphibia; order Anura; family Dicroglossidae; genus Nanorana; species Nanorana parkeri. The sequence continues at coordinate 361,738 of NW_017307663.1, read as the reverse complement.
CAGCGGAGAGGGGACTGGAGGGAGATCGTGTACTGACCTCCCTCTGATCCCCTGTGACAGAGGCACTATGCTGGTCCCAGGCTCACACCGGGCACAGCGGAGCCCGGGACCAGCATGGGGGGGACCGTGGAGGGAGAGGGCGCTCCGATCTGCACCCCATACAAGCAATAGAGCCGGCTCTATAGCCGGAGGATCGCTTGTATGTTAACAGGCATTGTTGCCTGTTTTTACATTTTGGGACTTGCCCACTCGCGTGAGGGGACGTGGCTGAGCGGACGTCTAAAGACGCCCGCTCAGATCTAGAGAGCTCCCGGCCGGCCGTTTTTAGTGTTGGGCTGGAAGTGTCTGCGGTCAAGAGATATGGTCCCTGAGGTGGTGGTGGTGTTGTGGCTGGGGGCCTATTGTTAGTTATCTGAGGTCACAGACTCAAGTTATGGGTGCTTTTGTTACGTTATGGGCCTTCAAGGACCTTGGATGGGAAGGGGGTTTAACACCGCGGATGTCAACTGGTTAAAGAGTGGCTGCTGTGTCCTTTGATGTCCATACAAGTCCAATGTGTATTTGTGAGGGAAATTGGGTGAAGAGTGGGGGCTTTCAAACGTGTTTTTTTTAAAGGGGGTTTTGAGTGGACAGGTTACCTCTGAAATACCCTTGTTATGTCTACTTAAAGAGGAAGGTAGAAAGAGATCAAAGGACTAGTCACCAGTATTGCTTATAGTCTCTGTGCAGATGGCATTTTCCCCATTACTGATCACTATGCCTTGTTCCAATCTGTGTCTCTGTATGTAGGTGGCCATCTAGGTAGAAGCAGGGTTTTGCTTTCTAAAGTCAGAGCTTGCACCACTGATGATCTGATGATTAGTAGGAGAATATTCAAGAAGCAGCAGGAAAGGTGGAGAAAGCACAGATCCAAATAACAGATGAATAAGATGCAGGTAGATCCCTTCATCGCAGGTCCTCAGGTACAGTTTTCTTTCTGGCAAGGAGAACAGTAAGCAGCACAGTAGTGACATCACCACTCACTCAAATCTAGTGAGACTAAAGCCGGGTTCACACCTGGGCGTTTTACAGCGCTGATCGACGCGCTGTAAAACGCTCAAACAGTGAAGTCTCATACTTCCCTATGGGGATGGTTCCCACCTGGGCGTATTTCAGCCCGTTGAAACGCGCTGAAAAATGCCCTACGCCCAAACAAGTACAGGAGCTTCTTTGGGGCGTTTTTCCATTTCCATTGGTATTCCCTAGTGTGGCTCGGGGTTAACAAAACACCTAACCCAGAGCCACACTCGGGAATACAGCGTAGGACTTACCTTGTCCGCGATCCCCGCTGTGTCCTCAGGCGGCTGCCGACTTGCGGGTTCCGTCCCTTGCGAGCGGCCGCGTCGCAGGGGGGCAGAGCCCGCGGGAAGTTTAAAGGTGATTTTTATTAAAATAGAGAAAATAAGGGGGAAAAAATCATACCACCAGTGAAACGCGCGTTTCACTGAACAGAAAAACGCGAAGAAAACGAGCTAAAAAACGAGCAGAAAAAATACGCCCAGGTGTGAACCCAGCAGTCATAGGCACAACGCCTTGGATTATTTTATGCTGCAGATATACAGCTATGAGACTACAGAACAGGCGTGCACACGTGCAGGAAATGCATTGCTAATTTCAGGAGGAATTGAAGACTAAATGGACGTTATTCAGGGTACTGCTTAGACAAAATTTTAATTTCTAGATGTTCCTTATAACATAGCAAATCTTCACTTTTTGAGTCCAGGTCCACAAGCATTGCACAATGCAGTACACAAGCTCTTTGATTTACACATTTAAATTTCCACTATGCTTTTGAGCAGCCTTTCTCAGGGTTCCTCCAGGGGTGGCTAGGGGCTCCTTGAGCAATGAGCAGTGGACTGATCTTCTGCCTGATACTGACTGCATAGGTATGGCACTAACCTCACTTGGCTCAGCCATTGGTGTGGGACAAGGAGATCCTTTCCTCTCATTGTTTCAATAACTGATATCAGTGATTTTTTTAGCTTTCTATAAGGCGGTCCTTCTATTACTGAAGACCTACAGTAAAGGCTACTAAAGGCTCATTGATGGACGTGGGGAGCAAATGCTGGACCATGTAGTCCGATCCAATAGAAGAGCTACTGTAGCTTAATTTGCTGAAAATGTTAATGCCAGTTCCAAAAAAAAGGTATCTAAACACAGTGCATCACAATTTGTTGAGTATGGGGCAGCGCAGCTGCAGAATGGTCACGGTGCACATGCTGATCCATGCCCATCACCAAATGTGCCTACAATGGGCATGAGCAACAGAATTAGAACACAGAGTGAAGAAAGAAGGTGGCCTGGTCTGGTTTTCTTTTACATCATGTGGATGGCACTAGGATGCATTATGGGAAGAAGGAAAACCAGGTAGGGGTTCCTTGAGCAACAAGCAGTGGTGGACTGATCGTCTGCCTGATATTGACTGCATAGTTATGGTACCAACCTCAATTGGCTAAGCCATATATGTGAGACCAGGAGTTTGTTTCCTCTCATTGTTGCAATAACTGATACCAGTGATTTTTTTTAGCTCACTCTAAGGGTGTCCGTCTACCACTGAAGACCAATCTAAAGGAGTTCTTCTCCAACTAACCACCAAAGTAACAGGGCTCTTCTCCACCGACCACCAGTGTAAGGGGACCTTTCCATAATGACAACCAATGTAAGCGGACATTTCCTTACTGACCAGCAATATACATATTACTGATCCCACTTTCAGGGACTTCATATAGAAGCTTCATTTTGTCATTGATTGAAAAAATTAATGTGCATGGCAACCATCTCTCATTTCCATAAATCTACATTCCTGGAATTCTGAACCCTTCATTTATAGATAAATTACCTTAACCACTGATGACAGCAGAAAATAGAATGCGAGAAGTGCCATTTATTGAAAATGGAAGCTTTTGAGACACTAAGTTTATCCATGAGCAAACAAGTATAATGGTTGATAAGGGCACCTAGCATTCCTCTTATATGTATAAATTCCTAAGGTATCTTTCTAACACAAATTTAACATTTAAAGGCCCTGTCTAACCAGTAAAATCTGTTAGGGCTGGAAGTCTTTTTAAATGACCAGAAAAAGCAAAAAATTAAGATTTTCAAGAAGAACAATTCATTATAATGGATGTCATTGCATTCTGCTTGTAAAGAAATTCAAATAGTTGACATTTATGTTGATTTGATTGAACTAATTGGTTCTCTTCTTTTAGAATGAGACACTGGTGAAGAGGTTCCTGGAGGTCTAGAAAACATAACCTCTTAGTGGTCCCTGAGGACTAAAATAAATTGTGCTATGAGAGTATTTTGTGACTCAACAGAGAGCTTCTGTTTTCCTTTTTGATAGGTGTGAAGGTTTCCAAATCTCGGCTGAAGAAAACTACGTCACTGCTAAGCTATAAAGACCAAACCTGAAAGTACATTAGATGGGGTGCAAAGTTAGAAATGAAAAGAAATCTGCCTGGGTGGACTTCATGGTAAAATGTTCGTCAGGACTTTGAAGAAAGAGAGTGGTTTGGTTAACAAGAAGAGGGCTCCAGATCCAAAAAGTAAACTTTTGGGAACTCTTTCAAAATGGTGTAGCTGAGGGGTCGGTAAGGTGAATCAGTCTGGCAGCAGCAGTCAGGATAGACTGAAGGGGGATAGCCTGTGTAGGGGTCGGCCAAAGAGGAAGGAATACAACAATCAAGGCGATAGATAACAAGGGAGTGAATTAGTAGATGAGTGGTTTCATTGGTTAAGAAGGGTTCTGTTTGGAAAAGTTATGTAAAAGTTATGTACAGTGTATGGTGATACATACACTGTATTGCCAAACGTATTGGGACACCCTTCCAAATCATTGGATTCAGGTGTTCCGTGAAATTTCCTAGCTACTAAATATTCCGCGGTCACCTGTTAGTGATATTATAACAAAGTGGAAGTGACTGGGAACAACTGCAACTCAGCCATGAAGTGGTAGGCCACGTAAAGTGACAGAGCGGGCTGAAGAGCACAGTGCGCAGAAGTTGACAACTGTCTGCAGTCAATAGCTACAGACCTCCAAACTTCGTGTGGCCTTCAGATTGTCACAACAACAGTGGAAGAGAACTTCATGGAATGGGTTTCCATGGCCGAGCAGCTGCATCCAAGCCTTACATCACCAAGTGCAATGCAAAGCAACGTAAAGAACGCCGCCACTGGAGAAGTGGAGAGGTGTTCCCTGGAGTGACGAATCACGCTTCTCTGTCTGGCAAACCCGACGTGTCTGGGTTTGGCGGTTGACAGGAGAACAGTACTTGCCTGACTGCATTGTGCCAAGTGTAAAGTTTGCGGGGGGGGGGGGGATTCTGGTGTGGGGTTGTTTTTCACGGGTCGGGCTTGGCCCCTTAGTCCCAGTGAAGGGAACTCTTATGAAATCAGCATACCAAGACATTTTGGACAATTTCATGCTCCCAACTTTGTGGGAACAGTTTGGGGATGGCCCCTTCCTGTTCCAACATGACTGCACACCAGTGCACACAGCAAGGTCCATAGAGACATGGATGAGCGAGTTTGGGGTGAAGGAAGTTGACTGGCCTGCACAGAGTCCTGACCTCAACCCGATAGAAGACCTTTGGGATGAATTAGAGGTGAGACTGCGAGCCCGGCCTTCTCGTCCAACATCAGTACCTGACCTCACAAATGATCCAACATTCCCATAGACACACTCCTAAACCTTGTGCACACCTTCCCAGAAGAGTTGAAGCTGTTATAGCTGCAGAGGGTGGGCCAACTCAATATTGAACCCTACGGACTAAGACTGGGATGCCATTAAAGTTCATGTAAAGGCAGGTGTACCAATACTTTTGGCAATAGTGTATATTGTGAGGGTCAGCTTTGGGCGTAAAGCTCCCAGAGAGGCAGCCCAGACATCAAAATTGCATTTATGGGTTTCTTGCCCATTTTGCCCATTTTTAAATCTCTGCAGAACAAAATAAACAATGAAAGTTGACTCTGGCAGGGGATGTCAGAACACAAACTTCAACAGCAGTCTTGTAGCCTCCTGGCTGTTCACTGATCTATCTAGTCAGCACCCACTCTCGGCCTGTTCTCCGCACGGACTGAATCACCACTACCACAGCCTCTCAATACTCTGTTTTATTAATCAGGTGTACCAGAGTGTGTCCACTTTTTAACCCCCTGACCACTGCACAACAGCCAGATTGCAGGGAGCTAACTCATCTACCTGATAAAATTCAACTGGCACATCCACGCCATCCTTGACCATGCCCTTGACAAGCTAGGGTTGTTTGTCACTGTCTGTGCAGGGTGACTGGTCTTGTACCCACCCCCTCCTGTAGTTTTTCGTCAGGCAGTCTGTGGTGGGTTGACTTGCTGTGCCCCTCCTACAGCTCTGTTCTCTGTATGGCACAGTGGTGATATCCCCTCTATTTTACAAAGTCTTGATGCAAATGAAAATCACCAGCACTTGACGAAAACATGTAAATTCTTGTTTGTACCTACTATGTCACCCTGATGAAGGGACCCTGTGTGGCCCTGAAAGGTTGTTTTTTGCACCTTTTCAAATAAAATACAAACAAGAGTGATCTTCATTTGCATCAAGACTTAGTATTGCACAGCGCCATCCGTGATCCTCCCTGCGAGCACCACCATTTACTGTATGGTCCTAAACGCTGTAAGGAGTGCAGGGGATACATCTGGACACTCCTCTATTTTACAAGACAATATCTGACTTTCAAAGGCATTAGTTACACACACCATTGATCTATCTATATTTGAATAAAAGTTTTTGTGCCTGGAGTTCTGCTTTAATGCACTATGTCTATACCTGAATCTATCTATCTATCTATCTATCTATCTATCTATCTATCTATCTATCTATCTATCTATCTATCACCTCTTTTTGGAGTATAGAAAGAGCTAGTACAAGCAGACAAGAGCCTGACAGAAAATAGATGTGCATCGTAGTGCTTAGAAGTGCACTGCTAGAGGCGACAGGAGACTGACATACTTTTCTGCTGCAAAATACTACTGATAATTTTTACGGATCAGGAGTTTCAGGCACTGGGACCTTCATACTCTCATCTTTTACTGCAGAGAGAGGTTACATTGCAAACAAGACAGTAAGGTTACATTATTTTTACAGTGGGGGTTAGTGTTAAGGTTACAGCAGGGTTTTTCAAACTCTAAACAAAGGGCCAGTCCACTGATCTTGGAGGTATTAGGGAGGCTAGACTGTCAACAGTGAGAGTAAAATATGTCTCGGCATCAGTGGTCAATGGGAACAAAAAATGCCTCTCACTCAGTGGTCAGTTGGAGTACAAAATGCCTCTGGCTCGGTGGTCAGTGGGAGTACAAAATGCCTCTGGCTCAGTGGTCAGTGGGAGTAAATAAAATGACTTAGTGTTTGGATTAGTAAAAGGAGGAATAGTGCCCCGTTGTTGGTATCAGTTGTAGGAAAAGTGAACAATCCTTGGGGTAGATAGGAGGAATAGTGCTCTCTTGTGTCAGTCAGTCAGTGGAAGTAATTGTGCCCCATCATTGGTGTCATTGGAAGGAATAGTGCCCCATCATTGATTTTGATGAAAGGAATAGTGCTCCATCATTGGTGTTACTGGAAGTAAAAGTGCTACATTGTTTGTGCCAGTAGGAGGAATAGTGCCCCATTGTTGGTATCAGTGGGAGAAATAATCCTCTGTTGCTAATGTCAGTGGGGAGTAACAGTGCCCTATCACTGGTGGCATTGGAAGGAATAGTGCCCCCATGGTTGGTGTCAGTGGAAGGAAAAGTGGCGTGCCCATCATTGTTTTTTGGTGAAGGTAACTGTGCCCCATCATTGGTGTCAGTGTATCAAAAAGTAACCCCATCATTGGTGTCAGTGGATCAAAAAGTGCCCCATCATTGGTGTCAGTGGATCAAAAAGTACCCCATCATTGGTGTCAGTGGAAGGAAAAGTGCCCATCGTTGGTGTCAGTGGGATGAATAGTGCGCCATCGTTGGTGTCAGTGGGATGAATAGTGCCCCATCATTGGTGTCAGTGGAAGGAAAAGTGCCCCATCATTGGTGTCAGTGGGATGAATAGTGTCCCATCATTGGTGTCAGTGGAAGGAAAAGTGCCCCATCATTGGTGTCTGTGGGAGGAATAGTGCCCCATCATTGGTGTCAGTGGGAGGAATAGTGCCCCATCATTGGTGTCAGTGGATCAAAAAGTACCCTATCGTTGGTGTCAGTGGAAGGAAAAGTGCCCCATCGTTGGTGTCAGTGTAAGGAAAAGTGCCCCATCGTTGGTGTCAGTGGGATGAATAGTGCGCCATCATTGGTGTCAGTGGGAGGAATAGTGCCCCATCATTGGTGTCAGTGGGAGGAATGGTGCCCCATCATTGGTGTCAGTGGGAGGAATAGTGCCCCATCATTGGTGTCAGTGGGAGGAATAGTGCCCCATCATTGGTGTCAGTGGGAGGAATAGTGCCCCATCATTGGTGTCAGTGGGAGGAATAGTGCCCCATCATTGGTGTCAGTGGGAGGAATATTGCCCTATTATTGGTGCAGGATTTGCATTAGGCTTACAGAGTTAGTGTTAGGGTTACAGGGAGAGTTAATTGGAGGTTGCCACTATTTTTCTATGTATGCCCAGAATGATGTTGAGATTTGTCAGTTTACCTTGGTAAAGGTGGAGATCCAGAGATTACTGGGTCAGACAACTCTTTATGGTTTCCTTTGTTAAATTTAAGTCCATCCTTCCATCTATCTACCAATCTAATTGCCTATGTATCTACCCATAAGAAACCTGTACTAAAAAACATCTCTTGTCTGACCTCTTTGGGAAATACTATTAACTCAGCTGTCATGTTAATCCAAAATGAAAAAATAAATAAATATAAAATCACTGACTCAGAATAAACACTATATGAGGCCACAGAAATAAAAAAAGATATCCAAACTTCTTAGCTGCAGACTCATTCCAAAGCAGATCAGAGAGAAGGTATTGAAGCCAGAGGCTGAGCATAGTATTTAGCATTTTGCAAAGTTTTGGGCAGCCCCTGTACTTTTCTCATGAAAAGGTTTCCTTTAAGCCGTTCCTTTAGAAGCAGCCAGAACACAGTCCAGGGCTGTATGCTAGGAAAACAAACTGTAACTGTGATAAAATTGCCTTTGGGAACTGACCTTTTCAATGAGGAAAAAAAAAATGAAAATTGGAAACTGGAATTGCTCTCTAAATTAAAAGCCATTTCAGTGGCTGAAGCCTTAGATTATGTAGCGGCTAAATGAGTCAAACTTTGTAATGTATTCCTTGGCTGACTGGTTATTGGTGCACAATCTGGAATTCAATAAGACGCTGCAGCTGGAAATGGAGATTCTTAAAGAATGGTGTTTAATCTTCATTTTTCTCAGATATAGTTACTTTCCTCTCACCCATTTTATGATTTCCTGGCCTCACCCACTGTCAGTGGCATATCCGAGGTATGACAAATATGGCACATTCCTTGGGCGACACTTGAAGACAGCACCTCTCCTATGCACATCTTGCTACGAGCTGGGCGGGGAGATGTGTATGGGCAGTGGCGTAACAATCGCCATAGCGACCCAGACGGCCGCTATGGGGCCCGGGCACAGGGGTGCCCGGGCAGGGCATCCCTCTGATGCTGTGTGGGCCGCCAGGGTCGCTATGGCATGTAAGGGCGCTGGCTGTCACTGACACAGCTCAGCAGCGGCGTTTCCCCTCACAGCCTCTGCGGAGCTGTGTCAGTGACAGCCAGCAGCTACGGCAGAAGAGGCCAGCGTTCCCAGTGAAGGAGGAGACGGGGCCTGCCTAAGATCAACCCCGCCTCCTCTTACATCACTGACCAGCGACCTGAGAGGAGGCGGGTCCCGGGGCGGAAGAGGAGGCGGGGCTCTGGTGACCACGGAGGCGGACAGCGCTGACAGGTAAGAGGTGCGTGCAGCCCATCTGAGCCCCTGCAGAGCTCACTATAGAGAGTCTATGGTGGGCTCTGCAGGGTCACTCTCAGGTGGGCTGTTTGGTATATCAGGTCAGCTCTGCAAGTGGCATAACTAGCAATCACGGGGCCCAATACAACATTTTGCTATGGCGCCCTGTGATTTCTAGTTACGCCCCTGTGTATGGCCGTTACACATCTCCCTGCCTTGCTCTTAGTAACCATGGATGCTCTGGCCAATGTCTCGCCCAGCTCCTGGCAACCAGTGACATCACTGGTTGCTAGGAGCTGGGCAGGACGCTGGCCAGAGCAACCCAAGTTGCTAAGAGCTGCGCGGGGAGATGTATATGGCCCTTACACATCTACCCACCCTGCTCTTAGCATCCTGGGATGCTTTTGGCCGCCATCTAACCCAGCTCATGGCAACCAGTGACATCACTGCTTGCCAGGAGCTGGGCGGGACACCACGGGCACAATTTATTGTAGATATGTCTCTGCCCACTATAGTACATTAAATACATGAGAAACACATGATCTTCTGAGAACTCCACCAAGTTTAATAACATTAAGATTCACTGATTATGGGCCCATATCATATATCACAGGTAGGGACAGATTTATACTGTTTTTATCTCCCCTACACCAGCTACCTTGTTCTGCTCATCCATCCAATAGGTGCCTTTGGTGCTGCAGGGTTTCTGGAAACCACTAGAAACATATATATGGAGAGAGATTAATATCAGACTGCAAGCACCAAGGCCATGGCCATGTTATAAATCGGCCAATTTATATTTTTGTGAAGGAGAGATTCACCCTCTCTGTTTTTCTTGGTGACCAAAGGCAGAAGGATAGGAGTAGAAGTGGCTGTGGAAGGAAAGGGTGGCCAATGCTACGGACAGAGATGTGGTTGGGTATTAGAAGCAGTGGCACTCTACTAATAATGCCCAAATCAAAGTAGAAAGAATGAGGTCAGTTTTCATTTTTGTCTATGTCCTCTCTTGGTTTGTCCTGGGACCATTGGCAGAGGGATAGAAAGTGAGGGAAAATCTAATAGGTTACAGTTGTCACCAGAACATGAGGTGAGGGTCAATTTTTCAACAGGGACACTTGTTCTTGTAATAACTATCACTTGACTTGCACTCACTTTTGGAAGATATCCTCTCACTTCCTGTTGTGTTTTTAGGATCGGAAGTTAGCCAGATATGTTTCCAATAGACAGCTTGACCTCCCAGAGATGCATTTCGTATGGGTTTCACAACCCAAAGGTAATAAAAATCTGGATGTTAGCTGCGGCCGTGCATTTTTTTGTGCAATCCTTTCTTATTTTTCATTTGTCATCGGATCGCTTTGTAGAAATCCTGACAGATATGCCCGTTATACGTTTGGAAATGAAAGCCGCCGGTCATGTTGCGGCTTCCAGCGGAGGAAGACAATCAACTTTCCGCTAAAAGTTGCAGAGCCCCGGGGTTAGAGCCGCTGATGTGGAGTGCACTGCTGAGAGGAGCTAACACGGAATACAGGAAATATCTGTTTACATTGTGTAACGTACAATATGCGGACCGTCTAATTACATCTGTGGATGGAACTCAGCCGCACAGAAACAAATGTATATTGTAATAGTGTTCTGTTACAGATACGGAGCGATTGTCTGTTCATATGTATTTAAAGGGGAACTATGAGGGGAGTGATTTTCACTCAACCTCATAGTTCGAGCCGACGTGTGACAATGAAACTGTCACACGTAGGCTCAATAGATCGAGAAGTGAGCGAACGCATACCGTCGCTCGCTCACTTCTCGATCATGTCCCTGCAGAGAGTGGTGACTGTCACTCACGGCTCCCTGCAGGGATTCTCCCCCTCCCCTGTCCGATCCTCCAGCGCTGACTGGCGGAATGGATGGGCGGGTACAGCTGGGTCTGCCTCTAGATAATCAGAGCCAGCTGTCACTCACGCAGCTGGGTGGATCCAGACAGTAATGTCGGGATCCGTCCCGGCTGCGGCGTCTCAGTATACCGTGAGCTGCAGCTCACGATATACTGAGCTTTGGTTCACGGGAGAACGCTAGTTTATGTCCTCCCGTGATCCTTAGGAGAATTATGGGGAAAAACACTTACCCCATAGTTCTCCTTTAAGAATATTATAGTCCTGAGTAAAAGAAAAAAATATCATTCATATTGTTACCTATTTCCTCTATTTATATTGCATTGTCTATTTCTGTAGCCCATCAGTGAGTATGCAGCCTGCTTTTATCACCCTGCTATAAGTGACAGTCTAATCTCACTTTTAGGGATAAGTGAATCAAGGAAAATATGCATCAAACACCCCATTTCAATTGACACATGTAGGGCCGGTCCACCCAAAAGTGATTTTTTTTAAAGTTACAGGTGGATCCTGGTGGGAAAAGTCAGATCCTGACTTCTTATAAGTCATCTGAATATTTCAACAGTGAGACCTCCCGTCCCTGCCATAATTCCCAGCTCTGTTCCTGTCCATCTGGGAGTTTTGTGTGTTCGTTGCCCACCCTTGTGCGTTTCCAGCTCCTCCTTTGACATTCTCTATGATATGCAATAAATAATAAAAAACTAGAGATGGTGGTGGGGGTCCTCAGTCATAAAGGGCACAGCAGGTATGTATACCTGGATCTCACCAATAGAGATAGACCCCAAGAGATAAAAGAGACGGTCAGGTGGTTTGACTCCCCAGCTTGTTGAGTAGACTGATCCTTTAATCAGCTGTTGCAACAGGAGGTGTTTTTTATTTGCATTTATCTTTTGAAGCTGAACTCCGACTTCCAATTCAGTCTTGCACAGTTCTCTCCTGGACTGAAAATGCTTATTCTGATTTCACTGCATGCTGTGACCTTCCCACAATGTGCATTAGAAGCTGCAGCAAGTCACCTAGAACCTGCCTCATTTCCTGGCAGGAGGATGACCAGTATCTACTAGTCTGAGTGTCCCTGGTCCGCCCCTTTCATTCATTGGATTTCAGCTTTCAGTCATATAGACTCAGCATCACAGTCGGGCATTACCTATGGTGGTCTGCATGCAAATGCAGCCTGCCTAGGAACACCCATTTCTCCAGACTGACATCCACCCATCAAGGCCACTGATATTTGCATAACTGCTCCCAAGAACCTGCCCACTGCTTGCATCAGAGCTGAGGGCTCCTGAGAGGAGTACTGAGGCAAATGCTGTTTTCAGGAGGCTATGTACAGCACCCTGCTGGACTCTCCAACCAGCCATCATCTGCCTGCGTAGAGAAGTACAGGGATCTAGTGATGACATCACTGGTCTAAAATCTAAATGTATTTTATTAGCATGCTGATGACGGGGAGGGGAGGAACCAGGGATGGCAAAATCTAAGCAGATGAAACTTCAGCTTTAATCCCCTATATCACGTACCTGAATGGAGACCAAGCTGAGAAGGAGACCCGTGCACCTCTCGTCCCACACCTCTGAATTGGTGACAGGTGATGTAAAAATGGGGAGAGGCACAAGCGCCTTTACTGGTGGCTGGCCAGGTTTCTTAAAGACGCTTGAGTGCATTGGACCAGCTGGTGAGTCTACAGGACCAGGATGATACCAGGATCTCTCAGAACTGGATCAGGTAATAGGCAAGGAGCTGGAGAAGCACTGGCTAGATGAGGTGGTCCAGAGTACTGGGGGGGATGAAGCACCAAGTGCCAAGCCAGGAGCCAAGGTCATACATGGGAAGCTGAATCTTAAAGTGCTGAATTGCAGAAGCAAGGTCAGGAATCATAAGCCAAGATCATACATGGGTGAGCAGAGAGTTGAGGTACCAAGTCAAAGAAGGAAACCGGAGTCAATGGTCACAAGCCAGGTTCAAACATCGGGGATCAGAAACTAAACACAGGGTACACAGGCACTAGCTGATGACCGCTTAGCAACTTGATCATGGCTTCTGTCTGTTTCAATAGACAAAGCGTGCCTGCTAATGAGCAGTGTGCCCATGCACTAACGTACATGCGCTATTGCACATAAATGTTCCCATGTCTTTGTGCCAAAGCGCGTTTGCCTGAAACTTTTAGCATAGGATTGCATGCACATGTGTGCGTGCATCTTTGAGCAGGGACCAGCTTGCAGGTAACTCTCTTACACCCTAGGAGATTAAAACTTTCAACACCATGAAGAGAACTGGACATCTCAGAAAGTTTGTTCCCTCATCCAGTCATCTTTCAAACACTCGTTTCTTGGCCCTACTTCGTATTTTATCAGTTCAGCGGATGAAACTGCCGCAGACCCGAACGTGTTTCAGCTTTTTTTGCAGATCACAGGTAAATTGGAGGCTAAGCAAGTCATTGTGTGGTGAATTTCCCCTGATACACCCTAAGAAAACGGCTGTCAGAAAAGGACGATTAACCTGGAAAGACACAAGAAGAATGGAACCATAAATTAATGAGTATTGCCGGGCTTAGCCGGGCAGCCGCTATTGACAGCCGTGTCAGCTTTTTACAAACTAATTAGTAAAGAAATAGTGTGAAGTCATTGTGAAACGCGCCGGGTCACACTGCGCTATACCTGAGGCAATATATATTAAAAGCGTGCCGTAAAGGCTTCATGTCCCCGGTGACTGAACAAAGCCCTTAATAATTTCATTCTTGTGACAACATTTTTTACAGTGTGGAATGTCCATGAACAAATATTGGAAGAAGTTGTCATGAAGCCAGAACCAGAGTCTGTGCCCGGCGGTCTGCGCGTATGCATGTGCCTGGTTTTGCTCATAGAGCATTGCCAGGTCACGCGTGTTTCCGTGGACGTGCATGCCACAACATGTGATTTGAATTTTGGCGCCCTTAGGGCTATATACTGTAGGCTGTGCCAGCCAGTCCTCCTGTGCTGTGTGATCATCAGCTACACCCGTGTTCCTGAGTTGAGGTACCAACCCTGTGTTCTGATCTGATTACCCGTTCCCGACCCGGCTCGTCTTGACCTCTTGCTGTTCTTCTATGTTCCTGAGACCTCGGCTTGCTTCTGGTTATTGTTTCTGCCTGACGTCTTGTACTACTCTGACTGCAGATCTTTTGCCTGGTAGCTCGCTGCCCGCCTGTTAACGACTTGGCTTGCCATGACTATGGATTGCCTGAAGACCCGGCCCTCAAAGTGCTTCTCTCTTCTGTGTCTGCACAACACCCAGGGCCTGCTAGCATTGCAGAGACAAAGCCATCTTTTTCTGGCACTCGCGCCGCTGTGGGGGAGGGGGGGTGACACCACTAACAGCTAAGTGATGGGTTGGGAGATGTGTAATGGCTCTGCATCTTCCCACCTAGCTTATAGCAACGTGAGAGCCCTGGTCGGCGTTAGGTCCAGCTCCTGGCAACCAGTGACTGATTGCCAGGAGCTTGTTGGGACACCAGAAAGAGCGTCCAAGGTTGATAAGAGCTGGGCGGAGATAAGTGTATGGCCCTTATACATCTCCTCATCTGGCTCTTAGCACTCTGGGATGCTCTGGATGGAAAGGGGGCCATGTCGCTCTGCCTGCCCTGCCCCCCCCCCCCCCCCCCAAGTGATCCTAAGAGATGCCACCTGAGACAACAGCCTCAGGCCGTCTCATGTAAGGGATGGACCTGGTAAGGACACTGGAATGGGAGAACGATGTCTTTAAGCAGACTATAGTCTCAGGATGGTATAAGAAGTGCGGCAACAGGGTCACTTTTAAAGACTGAACACTCCTGGCACTCTGGAAGCTGCGTAGAGGCAGCCATCTTGGTAGAGGCAAGACTTTGATTCCTAATGTCAGAGCCTCCAGTATGGAGAACAGTGAGGGACAAATCACCAAATCTGCCTCTCTTTCTCTCATCAATAGTTAGAGAATGCTGACCAAGCCCCTCAGTCCTGCTGAGAGTGAAGTATAGATTATTGTACTGAGTTTGATTTAAATTAAATACAAACAACATAAATCGCACTATGAAAAATAGATCAATCAATAAAACCGGTTCTCATTAATCTGTCCTTCAACCCACAACGTATTCATCTTACAATCACTATTATCAGAGGTAGACAGTTCTTTTCGCAGATCCATCATCCTCTTTATTTATAATGAATTATGTAGTGTCTGTACATTGAGCCCAATTAGTGTGTCACTCTATGTTTGTAACCTGGAGATATTTATTAGTTTCTTTCTTCATGTGTGATATCTTATGAATCCAAATGTTTAGTCCATTAGCCTTTGGCTTCTGAATATTGTAATTGCTGTTTTAGGCACGGATATACTGCATGTGAATGTGTTTACATACACTTTAATGTTAACCCCCAACCCTCAGGTTAAATGTGTAATATTACAGCTATAAACACAAGCATTGCAGTCGTAGAAGCTGTAATACTATAACACGGGGTAGTATCTATCAAGATACTAAGTGTTCTACCCTCACAGGCATGATATTTATTGACTTACCTACCTGCCATCTAAAAATCACAATTTACAACAGAGTAGATAAATTTGTCTATGGTAGGTTCCCAGCAACCTCTATCCCAAGAAGAAGATAATAAGAATATTCTGGGAATCCAGACTCCATCTTGGAACCGAGAAGAGGAGGATCCAGTGCCATACTTACAACACGTCTGGAGAAAAATGCCCAACTTCCCCTAGGCAGCATCGCTGTTAGGGACGGACTTCTTTTGCACTTTTTTTGTAAGCTGATACTGTATTTACATGTTCTTATATTGATTGTATGTCTTCATGTTCTTCTTTTACCAGTTTAACCCCACCAAGCTTTATTTTGTTAATAAAGCTTCAAGATTTCATCCATTCTGGCTTATTGCAGAATAGGAGGGTTTAGCTGCATGTCGAGCTTTACACCGACCACAGGGTAACATGTAGCGGGGACAGAACAGTGAAACAGCAGCTACCAAGCAAGTGGGATACAGGGCAATGAATACACAGAGGCCTGCTACAAGTCAGTGCAGCCACTTACCTATGACAATACAGCAGTCTCTACACAGTCAAGCACCTCCAGAAGCAACATGTCACATAGTTGGACATCTACACTTAAAACAAGGTCCCAAGTATTTGATTCCCCTAGATTCTCATCCACAAGTAATGCACTCGCCATCGCATGTGCAAAAGCTGAAGCCGCAAAAGCCAGAGCAGCTTTTACTGAGCAAGATATAAGAATTGCAGAAAAAAAGGGAAGGTGCATCGAGAGCACGGGTACAGGCTGAGAAGGTGTAGCAAGAGGCATCTATAAAAACACAGAAAGCCTTTCTAGAAGCAGACCTAGAGAGACTTGCTATAGAGAGAGCAGCCCCCTTAGCCAAAGCAGAGGCCTTAGAATAAGCCATATACCCTTATAGTGGGCTGTTCAGGATCTATGGTGGGCTCTGCAGGGTCTCAGCCTGACACCCTGCACAGCCCACCATAGACCCTGCACAGCTGACCTGAGAGCCTGCACAGCGAACCGGAGACCCTGCAGACACAACCACAGCCCCCGCACAGCCCTCCTGAGATGCCAAGGTTGTCCATAGATCTCCCCCAAGATCAGTGGCGTGACATGTGGGTCCAGATTTCTAACAGGTCTAGGATTCAACCAGAACACCGGCTTGGCTCACTGAATTGTGGTTTGTGGTTTTTTTGTCCGCCCCCCTGGAAAATGCCGCCCAAGGCAAACGCCTTGTTTACCTTGCGGTGAATATGCCCTTGCACTAGAGGGAGTATCTGCAAATCTGTATATGTAGTATAATAATGGAAACATAGAACACAATGTATGTAAAAACTAGATAACCAATATAAAAATAACTGGAAACGCTCACTGACAGTACAATGTGGCCTCCGTGTAGAGGTTGAAGCGCGGATTGGAAAACCAGAACGGGGCCATTTATCCCTTTTTGTGCTATTTAAATTCCTCATTCATATTCCACCTCTTGGCTGTTTATTAAAGTTGCAATTCAAATTCCGGTGTGAACTCGCTCATTACCGCCTCGCTTGTAATTTGCCAGACAAAATCAATAGCTTGCACGCCATTTAAACATTTTACAAAGCACGGGCCAAATAATTTGTCTGCGCTGCAAAGTCCTTTTTATGTAATCAGCGGAGCGGAGGGGGCGCCCGCCATTATTTGCTTTCAGAACTGTCATTTTGCAGTCTACATGGAAAGTGATTCTCTGACAATACCTATCTGGTCTTTGTACTCTTCAAAACGTCATTTTGTACAGATATTAACCCAATATAGCACTAAAGCCGAACTCCGGGGAATTTTTAGTTCTGAATAGAATGGGGAAAGTTAAAGCAGTACTCCGGGGGGAAGATTTTCTTAACCCTTCCAGTGGGGCTACCCCATGCACTGCAAGGGTCAAGTGCTTGCTTTTGCCTAGGTGCAAAAATAAAAAAGTTATACCCTCCCGGTCCCTGGAGCCTGCCCCCTTCTTCTGCTACAGAGTGTGTCCGTAGGCGTCCTCACATCCTATACATAGTGTATTGGGCATGATGACTCACTGGACCTTAGACCTTAGTCCAAGCAAACCAAACCCAACCCAGGGCCACTTAGGTCCTAGCTATTGGTTATGTGTTTAGATGAAGCACTGAGATCTTGAGGCATGCTGAATTAGGTTTTACTTGCTTAGCAGGACTGTCACGTACCTTGGTGTGAGCCTGAAGTGACGAGGAAGGCCTTCTCTTGCAGCTCTCATCAGAGCCCCACTAGAGATGGAACAGTAGTTGTATAGACTGAGAGGGGCACGAGTGCCTATGGCTGGTATGATTGCTGGACACACTGGATATGCTGATGCTGACAACAGAATGCCAGAGGAAGCTGGTGGTAGATGGCAGATCAGACAACACTGGCGTGAGGAGCTGAAGAGTAGTCAGGAACAAGCCAGATCGGTAACGTGCGCTCAGCGTGGTACATAAGCAGGAGACAGAAGCGAAGTCAGGAGCAGGCCGGGTCATACACTTGCGAGCAGAATGGTACCAGATCAGGAGGCAGAAGAATGGTCAGAAGACGAGCCGAGGTCACAAGGCAGGCAGCAAGCAGATGGAGTCAGGAATCAAGCTGGGTCAAACAGGTATCAGGAACAGAATCACAGATGCAGAGTACAGCTGAAGATCTCTCAGCAAGGTGCAGATGCAGGAGCCATCTTTAAATAGCCCGCCTGGCGCCAATGACAGGCGTGCGGACGCTACTGCGCATGCGTGGTGTTGCGCATGCACGTGTGCACTGTTTTCGCGCATGCGCATTACTAGCACCCTAGCGCCGAATGCACGCATGCGCATAGTTTCGAGCAGCGATCCGGGCAGAAGCTGTACTATGGGCGCTGACTGATGTATCCTGACAAGGGCATTGCAAGTATGTAATCAGGAATACAGCATAGTAGAGAGGAAAACATATGTCAGTAAAATGAATGGAGACCCATCATTGGTGTCAGTGGAAGAAATAGTGTCCCATCATTCATGTAATTGTGTCAGTGGGAGGAATATTGCCCCATCATTGGTGTCAGTGGGGGGAATAGTGCCCCATCATTGGTGTCAGTGGGAGGAATAGTGCCCCATCATTGGTGTCAGTGGGAGGAATAGTGTCCCATCATTGTTATCAGTGGGAGGAATAGTGTCCCATCATTGTTATCAGTGGGAGGAATAGTGCCCCATCATTGGTGTCAGTGGGAGGAATAGTGCCCCATCATTGGTGTCAGTAGAAGAAATATTGTCCCATCACTGGTGTCAGTAGAAGGAATAGCGTATCCTCATTGTGTCAGTGGGCGAAATAATGTCCTATTGTTGGTTTAAGTGAGAGGAATTGTGTCCCATCATTTGTGTCAAAGGGAGAAATATAGGTCCATTTATAAAATCATTGATAAATTCTAGTAACATTTAGGGGCACTAGTGCCATGCGCAGGGTCGGATTTCCCACAAGGCCAACCAAGGCCCGGCCTTGGGGCAGCAGGGAGTAGAGGGGCAGCAAGGGTGTGGAGTTCCTATCTCCCAATGCCCGGGACATGCACTTCCGGGCGGCGGGCGGGTAGTTGTTTTCTACATGTAGCCCTGCTTTGGGCAAGCAGAACTAAATGTAGAGCGGGGAAGCCGCTGCTTGTTTTATACAAGTGATACTGGCAACAGTGTATGCAGCCTGCAGGTCTGCCATTCTCCATGGGAGGGAGGTTTGGTGGGCAGGGGGGCGCATTGAGGAACCTGGCCTTGGGGGAGCAGAGACAGTAAATCCAACCCTGGCCATGCGAGCTAGAATTTTATAAATGAACTCCCAGTACCCAGTTGCTAGTGTCAGTGAAAGGAATTGTGCCCCAATAGCCAGTAAAATGCCAGCAAAGGGCCGCATTCAGCCCTTTGGCCACAGTTGAGACTGACTTAGATTATGGTAAACCAATCAGACATCCTGTCTTTAGCTCATACTTCCCGGGTAGTAGTTACAGTTCAGCTAATGATTTTCCCTGATGCCTGGAGCTGCTTTTTTAAGTGAATATACAACATTTCAATTAACTTAGTAACTTCTTAACCTGATGTATGGTCCACTGAAAATGGCTATTGTGGGACCATTTCCAAGATGTTGTATGAAACAATGTTGCAACAGGGAACAATTTCCCTTCGATGTCCTTGACTCGTATCTTCGAGTGCTACAGATGATCATTGAACTTGTTACGGTGCGATGATCCGGAAAGCGAGGAACAATATGGTTAGAGGCTATTTAACATAAACCCTTCATACCGCCACTGATAACTTCATCACTCCCGCAATATGGAGTTTGAGAGGGGAAAGATTTGATGCCTAATCATCAGATTATGATGACACAACCAATTCTCTTACCGAGCTATGAAAAAGCCAAATTGAATTACTTCGGCGGGCAGCTACCTGCCATGATCATTCAATTAATTCCATCATTTCATGTCGGAGGAATGTGCAGACACCAATTATAAAATTAATATTACATTGGTCTCATTTCTGCAGTGTGCAGTTTGTATAATCCAATTAGGAAAATATGACCTTAGATACAGTGTTAGTGAACCCGGATCTCAGGAATCTCATTACCAGTGGAATTTGCATTAAATATATTTACTGGCAAGAAACAAGGGTCCTTCCCCATTGGTGCATCCACCTTCTGTAGAACAAGATTTTTCTTATAAGCGTGAACTGTGCAAAGACCATTTAATAAGCATCTAGAATTGCTCAAGGGCCACCAGTTCACCTTAATTTCAGGAAAATTCGTACGAATTTCGATTCGTAACGAAACAAATCGCACATGTCTACCTAAAAGTGATAGTTCAGTGGAGCCTGGATAACTTATGAATAGTTCCCGCATGTCATCAGATAACCCAGTACAAGGATGAGACAAATGCATTCGTTATGGTGGTATTAGCTCTTGGAGCCAAGAGAGGAAGTGTACTTCCCTTAAGGATAACTGCACTTTAAAATAAAATGCACTTATCTTTTTGACCCCCACCCCTGACGACCCCACCCTTCCCCTTTGTGAATCTGTACTTAACGAGATCCGCTGGGCACAGCTTGGCTTTTTTTTTTACATCCAGTCCTCCAGTGCTCCCAGGAGTGGCCTTTGCTAGATAGAAGCATTTGGGTGGCTACAGAGCTGTCCGATCACTTGTATGGTGGGGGAAAGGTGAGGGAAGGGTGAGGAAAATGTGCGCTACCTTCCTCCACCGCCGCTGATGGTTATCCTTGGCTCCCCTGTCTTCCGGGCCTGGACTGGCCTGGCAGGTCTCTGTGGCTGGATCGGAGGGAAGATCAGCACCTTCCACTGGCTGATCTCCCCTCCGATCATTGAATGCGGAAGTGCTGTGAATGACATCACTTCCGCTTTAAGCCTGTCCTATTTCTGGCTGCTTTAGCTGGAGAAGAAGCTGAAGAATCAGATATCTGCTTCATCAGCTTCTTTGGAGTCATTAGGGAACTAACAGACCCCTGATGTCTTCATAAAGAAAATTTGTCAGTGTATATGCGCTATCACTTAGGGGGCTTATTATTCCCCCGCCCCAACGTACACGCACATACAAATGCAAACACGCGTCGGGTGCGCCCACGTGCAAAAATGAAAATCACACCACACATTTTACATATCATAGTGAACGTTGGAGTGCGAGCAATAATTCTAGGGCCATCAATCACTGGTAATACGAGCAGTAAAAGCTTTGAAAAGCGTTGCCAATGGCCAATTTTGGGCAAGGTATCTTTTTGTGATTTCGCAGGCACACGCAATGTTAAGGCTTGACATGTTTGGTACCTATTTACCCGACGCGACCCCGTCTTTTATATTTTACCCAAAAATTGGGTAATAATAAAAGTTTCATAACATAGCGTAAGGAAAAGTGTATTTTTTAATTCAAATTTTTCAGTACTTTATTCTTTATATAGTAAAAAATACCCCCCAGTGGTGATTAAATACCACCAAAAGAAAGCTCTATGTGTCCCCAAAAAATTATCCAAAATTAATTTCAGTACAGCGTTGAATGACGGAATAAATGTCAGTCAAAGTACTGCAGCGCTGAATACTGAAAAATGGCCTGGCCAGGAAGGGGGTTTAACAGCGCGGTCATCAAGTGGTTAAAGTGGATTTAGTACCAGACATATAAGTCCATGCATGCAACAACTAGAAGTTAACCCTTGCAGTGTGGCTGTAGCCACACTGCAAGGGTTAATTTTTACATTTCCTGGGGTTCTTCTTAAAGTTCTGTAAAGTCTATCATATTTTTTTTTTTCTTAAAGCATAACTTCAGGCAAAATGGTTCCCAACGCTTGCAGTGGGGCTACTCCCGCACTTCAAGGGTTAAGTGCTCATTTTTCTCTAGGTGTTAAAAAAAAGTTGAACTCACCCGATCCTCAGGGTTGGCTGGCTCCTGCCTGCAACAGACTGATGACATCATCTCAGCCTAACCAAACTCAACGGATTGGGGTACCAAGACGACTTTTTACTTATGAGGTCTCATTCATATTGGGTGTGCACGTCCATGCGGCATGGGAGGGACAGGTGCTGCTAGTAATTGCACGCAGCAGCCTGTTCTTCCCTATGGGAGTACGTGGCTGTACGGTGCCATCCGGACACCCGAACTGCACATCCGTGCCTGTACAGGTGTCCACACTTGGACGCAGACAGGATCCATCCAAGTGCAGACACCTGTACAGGCACGGATGACACCGTACAGCCGCGTCCTTCCATAGGGAAGAACTGTTTCCAAGAACCACCTGCACTCCTTACGGTCTGCAACCCTCCAATGGTGGTGGTGCTCATGGTGATCACACGGATGGCGCCGTGCAAAACTCAGAATAGTCTCAACAGGTCACCGGCACACACACACAGATGAATTCAATATCTCTTAGATATGTTTATTGAAGAATGTCACAACATGTCATTAGAAGCTGTCCCGTCTGCGTCCAAGTGCAGACACCTGTAACCGCACGGACGGCACCGTACAGCCGCGTCCTTCCATAGGGAAGAACAGGCTGCTGTGTGCAATCACACGCAGCACCGGTCCCTCCCAGGATCGGCTGTTTAGGGGCTAAAAGGTGAAGTTATTTGAAAAATGACCATTGCTACACAGCGAGATATGTCAGCATTCTATTCAAAGTAACCGATAGTCTATTAGGTTTGGAACAGTATTTGGAGACATTTTCTTATAAGCTTGGTCAGCATACTCCAGTTTAGTTTTGCTTATCCGCAAGACTAAATAACATCTTGTCCTTTATGCCTTAACCTTGCATGATGAGAGGAGGACAAATTCCTGAGGCTGTTGGTAATGTTCATGCAAATAGATGTAATAGTTGTAAATTCATATCTGGGGCAGTGTATAAACAGTACGAGTTTTCATTACAATTGCAATTTGCTGTGTTCTGTAAAATGACCCCGTGTGCAGAACTCGGTGTGGAATAAAGATCACCAGGTTACATTCTTGCTGAAAGTGATTTCAGCTCTCCAGTTATTATATTAGTTATCTGGATACTTATATCAAAGGAACAGAAAGTGAGGGGGCATCATCCAATGGGGGGATGTCCCCTTGTTTTGGAGCTATCTGCTCTTACTTCCCGATGTGTCTCTAGGACAGGAAGTGGAGGAAAGTCATCCATATAGAACACAGCGGTTCTAACCATTCTCTACTCTATTTTTCACTTTGTTGTGTCTTTAGGATTTCTATACTAAAGGCAATTACACGGCCTGGCCAAAAAAAGTCACACTCTCTACAATTTCTAGGACCACCTTTAGCTGTGATTACGGCACACATTGGCCGTGGCATCGTTTCCATAAGCTTATACCATGTCACAACATTTATTTCCATCCAGAGTCACATTAATTTATCACCAAGATCTTGTAGTGATGATGAGAGAGTCGGAGCACTGCGTAAAGTCTTCTCCAGCACATCCCAAAGATTGTCAATGGGGTTAAGGTCTGGTGTGGTGGCCAATCCACATGTGACAATGATGTCTCATGCTCCCTGAACCACTCTTTCACAATCTGAGCCCGATAAATCCTGGCATTGTCATCTTGGGTATACCCAATGTGCCATCAGGGAAGAAACAATCCATTGAAGGGAAAACCTGGTCATCCAGTATATTCAGCTGACCTCGTTTTCTGGGGACATAACGTTGCTGAACCTAGACCTATTACCCAATGGCACGCTCATACCTATCTGCTTAGCTAAATCCAGGTGGTGATGTTTTCTATTTTTGGCTGGGCAGTGTAGTTACATAGTATTTGAGGTTGAATAAAGACACAGGTCTATCAAGTTCAACCATTGTGTGTCTATGTTTGATTGTTCATGTGTATATGTGTATACGAGTCCCTGTGTGGTCTAGTTTTTAAGAGTACCTGTACCCCTGTTTGTTACGTTCTCTGAGGAAGGTATCTGAATGATTCAATACTCTCAGCTGATACCACTGCTTGTGGCAGAGAGTTCCAAAATGTTACAGCTCTAACTGAAAAAAAGCCCCTACACCCTTTGTGGTTAAAGGAGAACTATGAGGTGAGAGCTTTTCACTCATCCTCATAGTTCTAGCCGACCTGTGACAATGAGACTGTCACAGGTCGGCTCAGTAGATCGGGAGGTGAGCGAACACATACCGGCGTTCGCTCACCTCTCGATCCTGTCACAGCTCTCTGCCGTGACAGGGGAGGGGCTGGATTCCCCCCTCCCCGCTCCGATCCGCCAGCGCTGACGGGTGGAACGGACGGGGGGGGGGGCGGGTATAGCTGGCTCTGCCTCTAGATAGGCAGAGCCAGCTGTCACTCATGCAGCTGGGCGGATCCAGACATAATGGTCGGGATCCGCTTCAGCTGCGGCGTCTCAGTATACTACGAGCAGTAGCTGATGGTATACTGTGGCGTCTCAGTATACTGAGCCTAGGGTGACGGGAGGACGCTAGTGTGTGTCCTCCCGTTACCCTAAGGAGAACTATGGGGAAAAGCCTTAACCCCATAGTTCTCCTTTAAATTTTTTCTCCACCAGTTTTAGGTGGTGGCCTCTAGTCTTTGTTGGGGAGTTTACTGTATGAGAAAGACTAGAATCCACCACCCAAAATGTGTAGGTTGTTCACTTTCCATGAGAATTTCCCTCTTAGCTTAGTGAATGAGGTGAAGCTCTGCTCCATCACCCAGTCATGTGCGAGCAAAATTATTGGTGGTTTTTTTTTATTATTTTCCTTGCACGTGATTGGGTGTACTTGCCAATGTGAAATGTCACCACATTCACTAAGCTAACTTTCCCTGAAAAGTGTAAATTCTCTTGAAATGTGAACAGCCTATTTGCCGTTTGCAAATCAACCCATTTTGTTTGTAGATTACATAGAAAAGTAAAGTGATGTTGAAGTCACAATATTTTTAATCTATTTCAGATGCTGATGAAATCACGGGCTAATTCACACCAAGCGCGGAGCAGGTGCAGAGCAGAGCAGTTACAGACCGGATCAAAACTGCATCCAATGTATTCCTATGGTATTTTTATCTCCAGTTCACATGGCAGCGTGCAGATGCAGAGCAGGTCCAGAGCAGGTAAAAAAAAACTGCAGCAGGCCCTATTTTACCTGCTCTGGATCTGCAAACGCATAAAAAACACATGCAAATGCCTGGAACGCACTGAAAGCCCATGTTAAACTAAAAAAAAAAGACTAGCGTGCGTGTGCAGAAACCTGACCGGATCTGCTCAGCATTTGGTGTGAACAAGGCCTTACAATGGAAGCTGCTCCATGATGTTTAAAAGTTTTAGTTTCCTGTAGAATCAGCTGGTCCCCTGAGCACTGGCCCTGATATCCTGTTTTAGAGTGGCTCCTTTCCCCTGCAGGGTCCTATTGAACCAATCTTGTGTATATTAGGAAGCTGTGTGTGTCTTAGTAAACACTCAGGCACAGCAAGGCAAGACCTTCACCCTATTCTTCCTCCTCCTCCTCCAAGCTAGAAGATGGACAGCTGCTGAAGACTGTTCTGTCCCTGGTGATCTTGTAGTGGACAGGAAGTTCAGGTAAGGCGACTAGAAAGAGTTGGAGCCAGCTGTTCAGAAAAATGATGACTGTAAGTGTATGTGCAAACATTTAAAGTAGAACTCCGGGCAAATCAAATGTGGTGGGGCTACCTCGGCACTGCAAGGGCTCAGGGCTCATTTTGTCTAGCCAGCTAAAATAACAAAGTTATACTCACCCGAACCATGATCCCGGCTTGCTCTGAGACTGCACCCTCAGCCTCATTAACACTCTTCTGCAGTGGTCCCTGAGTGATCACGTTCTATACAATGTGTATAGGAGATAAGGACACTGAGGGACCTACCATTGCTGCAGCAGAAGAAGAGACAGGCAGGAGGGAGTGATGTGACCTCAGGGGGATCAGATGAGTATAGCTTTATTTTTTAACCTAAATTTGACCCAGAGTTGGTCTTTAAGCCAGTGGTTCTCAACCTGCGTAACCTCAGGACCCAATTACGTTGCAACCCATTGCACTGCAATGGAACACATGGCATTCCAGCTTCCTCTCGGCCATAGCTCCAACCCACTGCACCTCAAGCTGACACTGTGCCAGGCTTCATATTCTTAATGTCTGCTCAGCGCGAGAACGGACATTGCTGCGCTAGGCTGAGGAGCCTCTCACCTAGAAAAGAGGAAGGCTCGCGGCGACCCACTGAACACGGGGTCGCG
Source organism: Nanorana parkeri (assembly GCF_000935625.1). Lineage (NCBI taxonomy): Eukaryota > Metazoa > Chordata > Amphibia > Anura > Dicroglossidae > Nanorana > Nanorana parkeri. The sequence continues at coordinate 335,702 of NW_017307663.1, read as the reverse complement.
ACCCACTTTTGGGTCACGACCCACCAGTTGAGAACCAAGGCTTTAAGCTATGACAAATGTATAGCTGTCAGTAGACTTATAGCAGAAAGTATGCTTTGGTTCATAACGGGTGTACAGATACAGGAGCTGAACTGCTTAAATATTAAAGTTATACCTCCTTACAATATCTATGCATTAATGGTCATTCGGGGGGAAACATTCAAGTTATATAGCCAGTCTGAGAGAATAAATCATAGAATAGTGACAATTAATAAGGCCAAAACCAGAAATTCATGACAAAGTCACAAATTACCGTCCAAAGAAAACAGTAATACAATTCAGTATTGATCTACCGTTGCCTAATGATTCATGATTCATATTGTGAATGTTCACTGTAAGCTTAGACCATCCATCGAGAAGTCAGACGTTTATACTAAATGCCAACAAGTTGTGCGTCGTAAAGATGACTGCGATTCACAAATAAATGTGATCATTGTCATTGCTGCAAATGATTGGAGAACTCATCTTGGCAACTTAAAGAGGAACTTCATTCCTCCTACCATGAGTTTTTTTTATATCCCCTCTTATTTTTCAAGTTGGGTTATCTTAAGAAATATATTTACACACCGGGTGAATCCAGTGTTGGTCTGCTGCTGGTGGTCCTTCAGTGCTGTGCACCGGATCCCGCACCACCGTCTTAGCTTCTGATGTCATTGGGAGCTGGCTGTCTCTTCCTAGTTCATACAGAGCACCTTCTGATGATGCACCACCAGGTCTGCCCTGTATGCAAGCTGATGCCTCCTGCATATCCAGGGCCAGATTTACTCTCTTTGTTGCCCCAAGGCCAGGTTCCGCAATGCACCCCCCTACCCAACAACACCCCCCTCCCCCTGTGGAGAAAGGCAGACCTGCAGGCTGCATACAAGTGATCTCGGTGAGATCAACTTGTACAAAACAAGAGGCGGCTTCCCCGCTATACATTTAGTCCTGCTTGCCCAAAAGCAGGGCTAAATGTAGAAAACAACAGCCCGCCCGGAACTGCATGTCCTGGGCATCAGGAGATAGGAATTCCACACCCCTGCTGCTCCTCTACTCCATGCTGCCCTGGGGCCAGGCCTTTTTTAGCCTTGTGGGAAATCCGGCCCTGTGCATATCCTAGGAGGCCTCAGAAGTGGAGGCAAGGTCATTTTTGCACCACCATCTTAGCTTCTGACATTCGGGAGCTAGCTGTCTCTCCTATCTCAGGCAGAGGGTCTTCTGATGATGCACCAACAGGTCTGCCCTGTACGCAAGTTGGTACCTCCTGGGATATGACGTGCATATCCTAGGAGGCCTCAGGTGTGGAGGCGAGGTCATTTTTGCACCACCGTCTTAGCTTCTGACACCATAGGGAGCTAGCTGTCTCTTCCTAGCTCAGCCAGAGGGCCTTCTGACGATGTGCTGCCAGGTCTGCCCTGTATGGCAGCTGATATCTCATGGGATATGTGACGTGCATATCCTAGGAGGCCTTATGAGTGGAAGCGAGGTCATTTTTCGCACCACCGTCTTTGCTTCTGACACCATCGGGAGCTGGCTGTCTCTTCCTAGCTCAGGCAGAGGGCCTTATGATGATGCACCACGGGGTCTGCCCTGTATGGACACTGATAACTCCTGTAATATGGGGTGTGCATATCCTAGGAGGCCTCAGGAGTGTAGGCGAGGTCATTTTCACACCGGCGTCTTAGTTTTTGACACCATCGATAGCTGGCTGTCTCTTCCTAGCTCAGGCAGAGGGCCATATGATAATGCACCACCGGGTCTGCCCTGTATGGAAGCTGATACCTCCTGGGATATGGGCTGTGCATATCCTAGGAGGCTTAAGGAGTGGAGGAGAGGTCATTTTTCGCACACCACCGTCTCAGCTTCTGACACCATCGGGAGCTGGCTTTGTCTTCCTAGCTCAGGTGGAGGGCCTTATAATAATGCACCACTGGGTCTGCCCTGTATGGAAGCTGATACCTCCTGTGATATGTGGTGTGCATATCCTAGGAGGCCTCAGGAGTGTAGGCGAGGTCATTTTCACACCGCCCTCTTAGTTTTTGACACCATCGGGAGCTGGCTGTCTCTTCCTAGCTCAGGCAGAGGGCCATATGATAATGCACCACCGGGTCTGCCCTGTATGGAAGCTGATACCTCCTGGGATATGGGCTGTGCATATCCTAGGAGGCCTCAGGAGTGAAGGAGAGGTCATTTTTCGCACCACCATCTTAGCTTCTGACACCATCGGGAGCTGGCTATGTCTTCCTAGCTCAGGTGGAGGGTCTTATAATAATGCACCACCGGGTCTGCCCTGTATGGAAGCTGATACCTCCTGTGATATATGGTGTGCATATCCTAGGAGGCCTTAGGAGCAGAGGCAAGGTCATTTTCACTGGAGCATGAAAAAAAAAAACTAAATAATAATTTAAAAAAAGCTTAAAGTCTGCTTTAAGGCAGATGTAAGCCCAATGACTAAAGTCTTTGTTAGTCTTTCAAATTTTAGAGTCTAACCCCAACATACTGTATACATTCCTTAAATCCTGCAGTCTTAGGTCCTCTTCTTCCTCCATGGGCCTCTGGATTGTACTTGCCCCCTGGGCTAAAAGTTGCCAGTCAGCCACTGCACCACGTAATGATGTGGCACTAACCCTGGGCAACCTGATGATGACCCTAGGGGAGGGTCAATGATGCTGTGGCTGTTGGGAACTGGTCATCATCAACCCAGAAGAGGACCATCGCTGAGTGAGTGGTGAGCCTGCAGGGGACAGTGTCGGAGATAGGGGGAAGAATTGCTGGAGGGCAGCTCTCTTTTAATTTTTATACATGTCTGCCGATTGACTTTTCAGCTGGAGGTGGTGTGACCTCAACAGTCATCTTCAATATTTTTTTAAAAATCTGCAACTAATAATCGCCAGAGGAGGACTGAGAACCTTTGGTCTGCAGAGGAAATACAACGAAGTGGTCCTTTCATGGCAGAAGTTGTGTTCTGTGCGTTGAAGAAAGTGCACCATACAAAATTGTGAGTCATTGATTGGTGGGCATGGTGAAAGATAGATGTCCCTAAAGGACATGATGTATTGTGACACACCTTCCAGCAACGGCTTACGTCGTGGCTCAGTTACATGACACCTCAAAGTGGTGGGAGAATTCCCTCAGCCAGGTGCTATAGTTGCAGGTCTAGGCTCTCTGCCAATGACTATAAGTCCAGATCTGATTAGTACTGGCCTGGGGACAACATGGCCACTGCTCCCAGCCCAGTCCTCCCGCTCACATTGCCTTAAATGTCCTTGTTCATTCACTGTTTTATAGGTAAAAAACACTCTGTCCCTGTCTCCCAATTAGAGACCTATGTTGTCACCATGTCACATAGGCTTCCAATGTAGATAACAGCTTGCTGTGTCAAGACCCATTACACATGTGCACTGTTCTCAGGAAACCTGACCCAAGAAATGCCATACAGTCATATAAACACATGTAGACTGTAAGTAGCTGCAAAGAGGCTACAGGAGACCAGAGGCATTGTGATGCAACAAGTGACGATTGCAAGAGAGCTGTCCATGTGAATTTGACAGCTGAAATGACCAGGCTCTCCTCCCAGATTGTTTTCTTTAATTTCACGCTCAGAAGAGTATCTCTCTGCTGACTTTGGATAACCTGAACTCCAGGCATGCAGCCAGATACACAGTTGAAATACCTATATGAGTTTCTGATACCAGTGTTTAACTCTCTGACACAGACTGTGTCTTATAATTACATAGCTAATCAGGTTGAAAAAGACACAAGTCATCAAGTTCAACCAATTAGAAAAAAAAGAATAAATGAGACAAGCTGCCTATAAAGAACCATATACCCACAGCTGGTCCAGAAGAAGGTGCACTGTCACAATAGTTGTATAAAATATGACAATTCATAGTCATGGTTAATATTCATATTAAGGTGAAATGAGAATGTATATAGTTTATTTTCCTTAAGCTCATTGGTATAGTATAGCTTTTTATTATACTGCCATCTAGTTGTCGTTTGAGTTATTGCAACATTTCTGTGTTCCCTCGCATCTATGATGTATTTCCCCCTTCTTCTCCAAGTAGTCTTCTGGCATCAAAATGTCTGACAGTAACAGGACCACATGTTAATCTGCATTCCATGCTTGGAAACATTACCACCTCTGACCTTCAAGTACCATCTATTCATTAATCTGCTGTATCCTGATAACCTACTGAATTCAAATAAAGCATTTTGTGGATGAAAAGGTATTTGGTGAGTTCAGCTATCTGATAAGGATTGTTCGCAGTGATTATATCTGCTTATACAGGCCAGGCACAGAGGTCTCAGTAAGGGATTACTACAACAATCGGAGTCAAAATAGAAGGCAAAAAAATCTTTGGCCTGGGCCAATTTGCTCAAATGGGGAAAAATTTGCTTTCTGATCCCCTAAGACAATTGGGCATTCCTTGGATCAACAATCTCTGGTGTTATTACCTATAAATGTTGATTTACGGTTATAAGTTGTGAAGTCAACAACTGATTTGGCTAGAATTAAATCTTGAGCTCTTAATGTGAAAAAGCCTTTCCCCATGGGGACTATAATCATCTTTTCCTGTAGAAGCAAAGAGTTCCTCCCTTGTCCTCTGCAATGACCCTAAAGTGAATAATTTGGCACCAAGCTCATTATATGGACCATTTATGTATTTATACATGGTGATCATGTCCCCCCTTAATCGCCTCTTCTTCAGAGAGAACTAATTCCGTTCAGCTAACCCTTCCTCATAGCCGAGTTCCTCCATGGCCTCTTATGAGTTGCCCTTCTCTGCACTCTCTCAACTTCCCCAACATCCTTTCTGTGAACTGGTGGCCAAAACTGAACTGTATATTCCAGATACTACTAATGCTCTGCACAGGGGATGATGACATCTCTGTCTCTCTGGAGTTTATACTTCTTTTATTATAACAAAGTATTTTACTTGCTTTAGAAACTGCGGCTTGCAATCCTATTGTCTACCAGAACACCCAGATACCTCCTGTTTATTAACCTTCCCAGTTGTACTCCCCCTACAGCAGCCATTTTTAAGGTTCCTTCAGAGGTTTTTAGGAGTTCCATGAGCTGTAGATGATTGACCTCCCATCTGATGGTGCCTGCATATTTCTGGGTCCAACACCACTTGGCAGAGCCAGCAGAGTGACACTAATGATCTTTTTAGCGGTCTGTAAGGGATGCATTTTTCCCTGACCATCAATGTAAGGGGCAGTCTTCCCTGATTACCAATGTAAGGGAAATCATTCCCTGATTACCAATTTAAGGAGCATTCTTCCCTAACCGCCAATATAAGGTAAATCCTTCCCTGATTACCAATGTAAGAAGCATTCTTCCCTAACCACCAATATAAGGTAAATCCTTCCCTGATCACCAATGTAAGGGGAATCCTTTCCTGATTCCTAATAACTAGGGTTGCACAGATACCAAGTACAGTACTCGGTACAAGTACGAGTACATGTACCGATACTTTTTAGCTCCAAGGCTAGACTAGAGAAAAATTCACAAATTATGAGGCAGCTGTCATTTGTAAGGAGCACACGGAGCTCCTGGGATTTGTACATCTCTGTTTGAATGTATGATTTTGTTTTTATAAATATAAATAAAGCGATGCTCAGATACCAGTTTTGCGAGTACGAGTATTGGTACTTGCCGAGTACTTACAAGTACGAGTACTGATACATTTTTGTTTATTGTCATATGACAGTTTTTCTAAAACAATACAGACTAATGATTTCAGGACAGTGGTGGAGCGCCAGAGCCCGGTCCCAGCTGCAACCGCTGCAACCCTGGTAGTTCTCGTGAAAATGCCAAGTATCTGCACTGGTACTCGAAAAGTATCTGTGCAACCCTACTAATAACCAATGTAAGGGGCATTCTTCCCTGACCACCAATGTAAGGGATATCCTTCCCTGCATCACCAGTGTAAGGGACATTCTTCCCTAACTGCCTTTGTAAGAGGCATTCTTCTCTGACCACCAATGTAAGGGGCATTGTTTTCTAACCACCAATGAAAGGGGCGTTCTTCTCTGATCCCCATGTAAGATGCATTCCTCTCTGGCCACCAATGTAAGGGGCATTCTTCCCTGACCACCAATGTAAGGGGCATTTTTTCCTGACCACCAATGTAAGAAGCATTCTTCCCTGATCACCAATGTAAAGGTCATTCTTCTCTGATCACCAATGTAAAGGTCATTCTTCTCTGCTCACCAATGTAAGGGGAATCCTTTCCTGATTCCTAATAACCAATGTAAGGGGCATTCTTCCGTGACCACCAATGTAAGGGATATCCTTCCCTGCATCACCAGTGTAAGGGACATTCTTCCCTAACTGCCTTTGTAAGAGGCATTCTTCTCTGACCACCAATGTAAGGGGCATTGTTTTCTAACCACCAATGAAAGGGGCGTTCTTTTCTGATCCCCATGTAAGAAGCATTCCTCTCTGGCCACCAAGGTAAGGGGCATTCTTCCCTGACCACCAATGTAAGGGGCAATCCAACCTGACCACCAATGTAAGGGGCATTTTTTCCTGACCACCAATGTAAGGGGCATTCTTCCCTGATCACCAATGTAAGGGGCATTCTTCCCTGATCACCAATGTAAGGGGCATTCTTCCCTGATCACCAATGTAAAGGTCATTCTTCTCTGATCACCAATGTAAGAAGCATTCTTCCCTGATCACCAATGTAAGGGGCATTCTTCCCTGATCACCAATGTAAGGGGCATTCTTCCCTGATCACCAATGTAAAGGTCATTCTTCTCTGATCACCAATGTAAAGGTCATTCTTCTCTGATCACCAATGTAAGGAGCATTCTTCCCCCTGACCCCCAACTAATTAATAGCAGGGGTTCCCCCGAGACCTGCAAATTATTTTAAGGGTTCCTTTGATGTAAACTTTGATGTAAAAAAATTGAGAAAGTCTGCCCTAAAGTCAGGGCCGCATTTACTCTCTCTGCTGCCCCAATGCCAGGATCCTCAATGCGCCCCCTGCATGAAGGCTGATACAAGTAATCTCAGTGAGATCGCCGGGATCACTTGTACAAAACAAGCGGTGGCTTCCCCGCTGTACATTTAGTTCTGCTTGCCCACAGCAGGGCTAAATGTAGAAAACAACTACCCGCCCAGTGCCCGGAACTGCATGTCCCGGCCGTCGGGAGATAGGAATTCCACACCCTTGCTGCCCCTCTACTCCCTGCTGCTCCGAGGCCGGGCCTTTGTTGGCCTTGTGGGAAATCCGGCACTGCCTAGAGTGCATGTACGTTTTTAGTCCCTAAGTGCATTACTTTACATTTATCAACATTGAACATCAAATTCATTGTCTAATCAAACATTGGATTCAGGTCTGTTTCTGGACCACACTCATTTTCAGCCATTGTGGTTCATTGTAAGTCTGTGGCACTTCCATCCCCATTATGGGCAAGAGCTCCATCATGTACCTTTTGAAGAAGTTGAAGAAAATATTTGATAGATTTGTCTTCTTTTTGTCCCCAGCCACCACCTCTGCGTTATCTTGGAAGGGCCCCACATGCTCAGACCCGATCTTTTTACTTTTAAAGGAGAACTATGGGGTTAAGGCTTTTGCCCATAGTTCTCCTTAGGGTAACGGGAGGACACAAACTAGCGTCCTCCCGTCACCCTAGGCTCAGTATACCATACTGAGACACCGCAGTATACCGCGAGCAGCTGCTCGCGGTACACTGAGACGCCGCAGCTGAAGCGGATCCCGACAATTGTGCCGGGATCCGCCCAGCTGCGTGACTGACAGCTGGCTCTGCCTATCTAGAGGCAGAGCCATCTGTACCCGCCCCCTCCCCCGTCCGTTCCGCCAGTCAGCGCTGGCGGATCGGAGCGGGGTGGGGGGAATCCAGCCCCTCCCGTCACATACGCCGGTATATGTTCGCTCACCTCCCGATCTACTGAGCCGACCTGTGACAGTCTCATTGTCACAGGTCGGCTAGAACTATGAGGTGAGTGAAAAGCACTCCCCTCATAGTTCTCCTTTAATATCTTTGAAGAATTGTTACTATCATTTGTTTTGAATTGCTGCGACCTCCGTTCCCTTTTTACAGATTGTGTTATATTTAATTCACCGTTCTCAATCCAGAACTTCAGACAGTTCACAAGTGAAAGCGCATTCCATGAAAAATAACAAATCCCTTCCAGGCAATAAGACAAGATGAACGGATGCCAACGTTCCTGAGAATGGGTCTGACAGTCCGCTGCAAACAGAGCAGCAGACGATGAATATCATTATCACACAGGTGGCAACCTGACACCCGGCACAGCACCAAACCAATAAATCTTATAACACGGAGTCCTGCGCTGGAAACTAAGAAGGAATGATTGCTCTGATTGTGCTGTTATTTGGCTTTCTAAAAGGAATTTATTCTATTTACTGTTTTTAGATATGCATGTGAAACAGATTATCTTAAAGAACCCCTAGCATTACATATATGTATTCATTAAGTCCATGCATCCTATGTAATGTGTAAAACCTCAAGGTATTTATTACCTTCTACATTGATCCCAGTGCTCCCCTGATTTTCTCTTCAGAAGGACGACGCCATCTTTGTCCAGGCATCATCCTGGGCAACATCTACTTCCTGGACTGAGATGCCAACTCAGAGATGGCACAATCATGTAAGTCCTGGTGCCAGTGCGGTTCTTGGCTGTGCTCACAAATGTCACAGGTCAGCCCCTGCCTCAGCAGCTTTTCACTTTGTGATTTATTACAATGTTGCAGTGTGATCACTGGGAAACAGGAGACTGTGCAAATGCTTCCTCCTTCCTGAGGGCCCATTCACACCACATCCTGATCATCTCCAGACCAGACTGTTTCCGGACCCAAAATGCATCCTAATGTATCCCTATGCCATTTCTGCCCTCTGTTCACACCAGCGCAGTCCGTTGCAGACCACAAACATACCGCATGTCTTATTTTGTCTGGTCTGGAATGCACTGGAACTGCGGGCAGGTTCACACCATTTTCCAGACCAGATCTGGTCCAGAAAATAGTGTCAACCTGCCCTGAAGCATAGTGATGGCATCATCTCAGCCGAGGCAAGTTCACTGACTGGAGCTCCAGGAAGGTTTTTTAACGAGAAAATACACAGCTTTAATAATAATAATAATAATGATAATAAATAACATAAAATTGTATACTTACCTATCAGTAATTTTCCTTTCCTGACGCCCACATGGAAGCATACAAATAGTCAAGTTTGGTCAGAGGTGTTGGAAATGCAACAGCATATACTAATGTACTGATATGTCTTTGGAGCTGTAGATGGCGCTGTAGTGGAATGCTATTCTCTGTGTTCATGCTTATCTATGATACACAGGAAGTTCTTTTCTTCACAATGTTATATTCATACATGTAATTGAAAGACGTATCAGTACATTAGTATATGCTGTTGCATTTCCAACACCAAACTTGACCATTTGTATGCTGCCATGTGGGTGAAATCAAAATTAAATATATATACAGTATGTATGTATGTGTGTATAAATATATATATACATATACACTGGTTAGACCTTCCGCACCCCTCCTGACACCCTCCGCACCCCTCCTGACACCCTCCGCACCCCTCCTGAGACCCTTCGCACCCCTCCCGGGACATTCCTCTCCCCTCCTGAGACCCTCCGCACCCCTCCTGAAACCCTCTGCACCCAGGACCGGATTTGCTCTCACTGCTGCCCCAAGGCCAGGTTCTTCAATGCGCCCCCCTCCCCTCCATCCAGCCCCCCATGGAGAATGCCAACCGGATAGCAGCGGCGGCAG
>NW_017307663.1:319882-325874 GCF_000935625.1 Nanorana parkeri | reverse complement strand
TATTATTTTTTACTATTTATTTATTTCTTACTTTATTTTTTAATTTAATTATTATTACTTATTATTTTTTACTTATTTACTCCATCCTGAAGACAGCGGCGGCTAGTGAGGAGAGATACTCGGCGGCAGCGGGCGGAGGACAGAGCCGGGAGACGGAGTCGGGAGGACGGAGCCAGCATGGAGAGAGATGGGTGGCGGGGTGGTGGCGGGGGGAGGACGAACACCCTGCGGTCTGATTACAATTGATCTTGGTGACATCGCCAAGATCATTTTTAAAATAACAAGTGGCTTCCCCGCTGTACATTTAGCCCTGCTTGTGTAACGCAGGAATAAATGTAGAAGACAAATTACCGCCCGGCGCCCGGAAAATGTCTTAAAAGAGCCAAACAATTAAATATTTTCTGGAAAGCATGCTGACCTCCATCTGAAAATGCTAGTTGCCTGCTGGCTCTCTCTGGCTTCAGTTTTTTGAGTCACTCATATGGATGTAGCAAGTAAACCTATGGCAAAGCCAGATCCCCCAATCTGCATACATGTTCCAGGGCCAGTGAAGCAAAAATCACTGAGGGCCTGTTCCAATGCATTCATGACAGGGTTGAATATAGTGCAGTGCGGTGCGATAGCAAAAAATAGTGCATGAGGTTACGGAACCGAAGGCATTGGATGGTGTGAACAGGCCATGAAGCCGGAGAATTACAATGACAGGCAGGCAGGTGGCACACAGAATACAAGTCTGTACTTGTTTGGTGCGTATTGCTGGTCCTGCATTGTAAGTGATGGCCTCAGAGTGTTACTAATGGACGGGGCGCCAAAGAGAGGCAGGTTCAGGGGAACCGGTTCCATGGAGAGGAGGAGCCTGCGTGAGCGCGGGATAAGGACACTAAAACTGCTTTTTAATGGTACCCTAGAGAAAAACATGCACTCAACCCTTGCAGCGCAGACGGAGGCCCACTGTGAGGGTGGTTTTACATTTTCCTCGGAGTTCATCTTTAAAGTCACCCCGAATGGGCAAAGCACAGGTTCCCTTTACAAGGCTTCTGTTAAAGTGCTCCTCCTTTTTTGACAAAAATAAAAACATATTTTATCTTGCTTACTTATGCTAAGTGGATTGCAGATAAGCTTATGATAATGCGATGGCGTCCTTACCAATTATCTCCCTATCGTGTAAAATAATTTACGTTTTCAAGTCTCTGCACTTTCCACTCATTGTGCGGCCCGTCCCCTTTTAAATCTCGGTGCCCCTCCGCAGCTATGGTGTCGTTACAGAAATATAGATCGGGCCCGTTTAACGAGCCGACGTTTCCGAGCTACAATACAACAAGAAGGAAATTGTTCAGTGCAAAATCTCTTTTTACGAGAGCTGATATGAACATGATTGCTTTTCAATGATGTAAGGCTGCAAACATTCTGACATTTATGAAGATCATATAATTGGGAGCCTTCCAACTCACCTCGATACAATACCTCTTCCTGCAGCCAATTCCCTTCCATCATCAAATTTCAAAAGACTGCTCTCTGCAAAATGCAGCGGGGAGACAGAATGTTGCAGGAGAGAATAACCTTTATTTGTTACTGTAATTTAACATGTGCCAAACTGCCTAAATGCCCACGAACGCCGCACGCATTTATCACCCGCGCTCTCTCTCTTGTCCGGCACTTTTTAAGCCAGCGTGTGCAAAAAGCAAAGTTAGGAAGGGCCGGGGATGATGGGCCTTTGTCTTCAGAACTGCTTCTGTGCCTGTACAAGTGTAACAGCAACCTGACCCCCAAGAGCATATGAGAAACCTCTGAGGGCGGGCTAGCATTTAACCTCAGGGTTTGGTCCTCGGCAATAATTTAGCAATGGAAACAGATGGGCACCAGTTACGTTTAGATGCAAACAAGGAATCTATTGACTTTCATTCAACAATCCAGGCAGGGAGTGTTAGGGCACATGGGGAACCCATGGACTTGGCAGACTCCAATAGTGGGTCAAAAAGTACTTACAGCCTTCACAGACAGAGAACCTTCAGGCCAACCCAGCTTTCTGTGAATTCACCTCTTGGCTGTAAGAGGAGGAGGTGGAGGGTTCAGCTACCAACTCTTTGGGAACAAATCACCATACTTCTGTCAAGGACCAATCTTCTGCCCAGCTTCTCAGGTACCTCATTTAGGCTGAGGTTCCTCCACGATATCTCAATCCCCACTGGGGCCGCCATTAAAAAATGATGGGGCCCGTACTGCCTACCTGGCAGGGCCCCCTCCCCCTCTGTTTACATTCACATGCATGCCCTACGCAGAAGTGTTCATTCAAAGCAGATGATGGGGCGGCCGGTATAGTTTTCATTTTTTTTTATTTCAAATTTTTACTTTTTTATCACTTAACTTTTGCTATCATAAATGAGCTAACAAGCCTCCCCCCACCCGGTGTGATAGTGTTTGGAGGTGACTGGTTCTGTTTATGGGAACATCAGGGTTAGGGCCCTAATATCCTTCTGCCCACCATTACAGACGATCAAGCACAGGATTGCTGTGTGTCCAGACAGCACTTCAGGCGGTTTATGACAGCTCTGAAGCAGGAAGCACTGCGAGCACCACGCTTCCAGCTTCATTGATCACAGATAAGATTGTTGAATGGACTTTCCTCAGGCTGCTCCCGCTCTCCATCCTGACCCCATTTGCTATGGTCCTGGGCCCACAGAGGAGTGGGGGACCCCAAAAGCCACGGACAGGGGAGACATAAATACGGGGTAGTACAAGTTATCTGGGTGGCTGTACAGCTGCCCATATCACTTGTAGTTGACAAGTTGTGCAGTGGGAGTTGTGTGGGCAGCCCCTACTGGGCCCCCCTGCTGTCCTTATAGGGGCCTTGGCCTGGTATGGAAGGGCTGGCTGCACCTACCTATCGGCAGCTCTGATCCTGTCTCAACATACCAGGCGCTCAACCCTGGCCTCTACCCAAGCACATGGTCACCCTCCTCAGGCAGCAGGCCTGAGAGGATCAGACATACACCTGCATCCTTTCCCCAGGCAGGAGGCCCGGGAGGAGACTAACTTACCAACGTCAATTCTGAATATGTATACCCTCTCCACCACTGGCAATAAACCTCCTAGTGGTTAACCAAGATGGTATCAATATTCACAATGTTGTATAGAAACTATACTCCTTCCATCTGCTGAGGTTATAGAAACTAAATATAAACACTTACATATGTATGGTTACAAATACTCATGCACATACATGGGATCATGATAGTAAAAGATAGAAATTTTACATAGGAATCAATTTATACACAATTTTCAGGGCTCTTCACACTGCCAATATCTGTGAATATCCGTTTTGGGGCAAATAATGGCAAAAACCAATCTTCTTAATATTTTTTTGAAATATCCCATTTGGGCCCCTAGATGGAGTTGTGGAACATAGGAAAAAAAAAAAAAAAGACTTATTTCCCTGTGTTCATCAACTCCATCTAGTGGCCATGGTGTAATATTACAACACACTACATTCTAACTGTGAAAAGCTTTGTCCTTTACACATGTCTAAAGATGAGGATAAAGTCTAATGAAATCTTGAGATCAGAGGAAGTACAAGCCAATGTTACATTTTTGTAACACTCTGCATTAGCCCATTGACATAGGCTCTAAAGGGATTTTTTCAAGTGTGAAAAGGTATGGCCCAACCATCACTTAAAGCCCAACTCCATGCAGAAATAATAATTTTTAAAAACCCAGACCCCCAGCAGGTGCTTAAAGCTGAATTCCATACAGATGTAAAAGACACAAATGAATGCAGCTCTGTAATTATTAATACATCATTAACTACCCCCCGGCCAGCCGTTGTGTATACACGGCCGGCCGGGAGCTTCTTAGATGTAACTGGGCGTGTATACACGTCCTGTTACATCCGCCCGCCCGGGCGCGTGCGAGCGGGAAATCTTTTTTTTAAAGTCCCCGCCCCTACATACACGCATGTAAACATGCGTCAGGTGCGCATACCTGCGAAAACGACAATTGCGCCCATTATGCTGCACATGTTACATATCGACACGAACGTCGCAGTGAGAGAAATAATTATCGGACCATCAATCACTGATAACACTAAACTGATGAGCGGTAAAAGCTTTTAAAGCGTCGCCTATGGCCAATTTTGGGTATGCTAGTTTTTTGCGATTTTGCGAGTGCGCGCAATTTTTTAAGCTTGACATGTTTGGTGTCTATTTACCCGACGTGACCCCATCGTTTATATTTTACCAAAAAAGTGGGTAATATTAGTTGTTTTATAACATAATGTAAAAAAAACGTTTTTTTCCCAAAAGTTTCAGTAATTTCTCCTGAATATAGTAAAAATAAAAACCCCAGTGGTGAATAAATACCACCAAAAGAAAGCTCTATCTGTCCCCAAAAAATTGTATAAAATTATTTTCAGTACAGCGTTGCGTGACGGAATAAATGTCAGTCAAAGTACCGCAGCGCTGAACACTGAAAAATGGCCTGGACAGGAAGGGGGTCTAAACACCCCGGTCACCAAGCGGTTAAAGCGGATCTTTATACCCTTTCACTATAAATCACATCAGCATGCAGCTCCGAAACCATCTTACATTCATTAGAGAAACAGACATATTTTGCTTTTACTTACAATTACTGTTTTTCCACTTCCTGGTCCTCTTGGGCGTTAGTTATGTAATCTGTGTCCAAACGTTGCATCCTGGGAAGGTTACATCAGCAGAGCATCACTGGGATATCTCATCTGTAATCTCAGGAGATCTCAGGGAAAGGTATTTTCCTCCCCTGAGATGATGTGCATGGTCACATGTCCTAGTCACATGTCAAGGGAGATGGATTAAGCTGCCCTTAGTAGAAATGGCCGCTGTGAGAAGACTGAGGAGGAAAAAAAAAATAAGGTATGCAAAAAGTAAAAAACTGACAATTATCTAGAAGTACCTGTGTGTAGATTGTCATTACCAAACATTTCTAAAGGTGCCTTTGTTGTAATTTCAAGATATGGGTAAAGTTCCTCTTTAAATGTATTTTTTTAAAGTGTTAAAGCACCTAAATTGGATCCGGCAACAGCCTCTTGTAGTCCACTGTACAGCAGCGCTGGAGGGTGAGAGGAAGAAGCAGTACAAGGATCCAATGAGTTCATATGGTTAAAAAAAAGCATACTGATAGAAGGAGAGAGGAAAGTGATAGGGAGAGAATTTAAACACTGTGCAACATCTCTGGCCAGTCACAGGCTAGGAGTGTGTGCAAGATGGCTTGAGCTCAGAGGAAATGGGTTGAATGATGCTGACCATCGCACTGAGGACATCTAAAATACTGCAGGGAATATGTATGGACTGAAGCTAAATATTGCAGCGTGAGTTGGGTTGGTTATTTCGTCCTTTTGCTGCCACTGGCACATGCTATACAGAGAATATATACCGTATTTTGCTCCATAGGGCGCACCGGTATATAGGATGCAGATCGTTTCTGTCACAGTTCCTGTGGCAGAAGCTGCAGTTAGTGACCGCTGAGACAGGTGGCGCTGTGATTACAGCGCCACGGTCTCAGTGATCACACAGGGCAGACGAAGAACGGTTGTTCTTCGTCTGCTCTAGGGGCTCCATGGTGAGCTCCTATCCCGTGGTTACGGGTCCCCCAGAGAAGCGGGGGACCCGAAAACCACGGCGGGGGGCGCCGCTACCGCTTGGTTTTAATACAAGTGATCTGAATTGATCACTTGTATTAAACGAGCAGTGGTTACCACTAGATGTTTAGCTCTGCTCTAGCATGGTCAGGCTTCTATACTCACCTCCTCTCTGATGCTGTCCTCCATAGACTGAGGAATCTGGCACTACTCCAATGATGACACCATTGGTACTAAAATAGGGTGCATCATAAAAATGGGACTCTTCAAAAATGTCATTAGCATTCTGATGAGAGGGGAGGGAGGAACCACAGAAGGCAAAATATATAAGCAGATTAAACTTTGGCTTTAATTTATCTTGCAAATATACAAACGCTGCTCTTT